>NW_024039353.1:147500-431917 GCF_016077235.1 Cyprinodon tularosa
AGGGTAGAAACTAGAATTCACTATGTAGGGGATGGGTGTAATTATTCTAGATGGGCTCAGCCTCCCTAATTACCTGCTCTTCATAAATTTCAGTCATGTTTTTCTGTTGAACACCTGTGATTTTACTGCATACATTAATTATCTTGGATATGGCATTTTTGTTCTTTAAATGAAGAACAGCATACCAGCAGATGGCAGAGAAGGTAAGTATTTACTCTATAAAAGATCTATAGAACATGGTCATCAGAGTCTTGCTGCCCTTTCTTACACAGTATGTCTGTGTTGCTGTTAAAAGTAATGTTCATCAGTTTAGCATTTCATCCCATTATGCACAGCCAGCGACGTAACATTAAAAATCACACAATAAACCAAGATATGAGTAGGTGCTTACTTAAGTCTTTATTATCTCTACATGCAGGTTTACCACAATATTAGATTCAAACCCTGAAATTATGGCTTTTAGTTTCAGTGTGCCAACCCAAGATTTTTAGTGGCCCCATCTGGCCACCCCGATGAAAGATTTCTGGAGGTGCCACTGAATGCAACTACCAGAATAAAATAACATCAAATGGGTTTAAATGAGTGAATGTATTTCTTTACAAAGAGCGCACAGAGCTGCCAATAAAGCGCTAAATTTGGCCATCTGTGTAAAATCTATGAGCGAACACAGCTTTGTTGTTTGAAAAGTATTATTGCATTTAAGTAGGTAGACTTTGACAGAAGGACGCGTCTGTACATACACCAGATTGTACATCTAAACTCACAGAATAAATAAAAGACATATGATCAAAAGTTTTTTTTATAAAAAAAAAAAATCATTCTTTTCATGTCAAGTGCAGCTAATGTTTCCACAGTTTTAGAACTGTTGCTTTTTCAATGTCTGCTTCTGTCTCCTTGAACCCCGGTTGGCTTCGGCAGATGGCAGCTGACAGTGCGCCTGGTTCTGCTGGAGGTTTCTTTCTGTTAAAAGGGAGTTTTTCCTCTCCACTGTCGCTACAAGCATGCTTATTGTGAGGGATTGCCTTTGAGTCAATAAGTCGATGGAATCAATAGATAGAAAACTTTGAATCAATGTGACTGTATATCAGTGAACTGTAAAGTGCCTTGAGATGACACGTGTTGTGAATTGGCAGTATAGAAATAAGCTGAATTGAACTGAACAGAACTATGTGCTGAAAACTGTGGTGGATCATTTATTTTTACATACACCCACAGCCTTTATTAAATCCTTACATTCCAGACACCCTGCTTTTTTTTGCCTTAAATGTCAACTGAAAAGTACTCTATAAATAAATAAAAATGTATGAATGTTGTAAAATTGTGCATAGTAAAAAAAAAACATTGCTCTACATTGATGTAAATGATTACAATAGTAAAAATAAATTCCAGTCTTTTTGGCATTTTCACGTGACCACTCAGAAGTATGATGTAACCTGTTGGGTGTCATCACAGATATCGAGCAAAGATGAGTCAAAAGCAAAAGAACAGTTCAGTTAGTGGCACTAAGGTACCAAACACTGTTTGTCAACCACCATAAAAAAAATTAAGAATAAGCAGGAAAAGCAATAAGTCCATCCAAATTCAGTGGCTCATCTTAAATTGATTTATCTTTAGCTGGAAGAGGAGTCTGGGATAAGGGAAGGCCCTGGAGTCTCACCCGCTGCTCCCACGACCTGGTCCTGGAGAAGCAGAAGATAAAGATATGATATCTACATTTCTTTTAGCAGTGTTTAACAAAGCCTTAAGTAATAAATGAAACAAGGCCTGGTAACCTTGAACACTACAAACACACTCTAGTTACAGTGAGAGTAACAATAATAGCATTGCATTACTTAGCAATGGTTATAAAACCTTGGCATCTTTACAAACCAAGGATGACCAGCCTCACCTTATATCTTCCTACTAGTTGCCCAAATACTGAACTACTTCAAATGCTGCTTTTAACGGTTTTCATGATTTTTAATAAGAAATCAAAATGTTATAATATGCATGCATTTGATATTGTTATTCCTCATTGTAAAAATATCAACAAATACTAAAGTGGTCTGACTTTAGTCTCCTGATGATCCAATCCACTAAAACTAAGTTCAATTATTCGTTTGCCATGGATTTATCCTTATATTATTTTACTTATTATTATATTCTGGCACAGTGGGTAGCACTGCTGCCTTGCAGCAAGAAGGTTCTGGGTTTGATTCCCGTCCTGGGGTCTTTCTGCATGGAGTTTGCATGTTCTCCCTGAGCATGCGTGGGTTCTCTCCGGGTACTCCGGCTTCCTCCCACAGTCCAAAAACATGACTGTTAGGTTAATTGGCTTCTCTAAATTGTCCTTAGATGTGAGTGTGTGCATGAATGGTTGTGTGTCTCTGTGTTGCCCTGCGATTGACTGGCGACCTGTCTAGGGTGTACCCCGCCTCTCGCCCATAGACAACTGGAGATAGGCACCAGCACCCCTCACGACCCCACTTGGGACAAGCGTGTAAAAAAAATGGATGGATGGATGAATGTTGAGCAAAGTAGAGGGGATACCCCCTAGCAAAAGTTTTAGTATTTTTATTGTCCCCAAAACCACTTCTTTCCACTCAATTAGATTATTTTCTAATTCGTCTGAAAGAATAAGCCTCATAAGGTTAAAAGTTCTCTGAAGGGAATGGCTAAATCAAAACACAGCAAATTGTAGCCCCTAACTCCCGGTCATAGCTCCTATTGTTTCACCTTTAGTCAGGTCAAAAATAAGATCAATATTGTGGGTAGAAACGAAAATCCAGAATGCTGAACCAGATTTGTACAGCTTCAAGTCTGGCTCCAGTTATGGTAGTGCTTGGTTGAACCTGTCACCTGGGCAAGCCCCATATGATTTCTAAATAGCCCCCAATCTCACGAAAACAAGACATGCATGAATGTTAAAAAGATCTATTAAGCCCAAAAATTACATTAGATTTAATCTTTGTACCTAAAAACAATCAGATTTTTCTTTCTATTGCATTCTCTAATTATTTGCCTGCTCCACCTAACCTGACTATTAGTAAATTGAAAAGCAGGACAATTGTAATTTGTCAAAACAGGGCATTGCAACTTCACAGAGGCATTGTAAAGGAGTCCAATATGGTTCAGTCCAGGGGTGAAAACATTAACTGATGGTTGCAAACTATCTTGCACAGCTGTGCAAGAGCACACAGAAAGAAGCTAGGCTGACCACCATTAGTATCACCATGAAAAAGTTTTGTCCTTTAACTCCAATCGAAGCAACCTAAAGAAGCGAATCACATTAAAAAGTCCTTCAGATCATCACACTACATTTCACAATTGAAGCAAGTCTATATTTACAGAGACAGTCGTGCAAATGTTTTAACACAACACAAATAACCTATGGCTATGTACAGCACTACAGCTACACTAAGTCTCCTGTTTTTTGGGGGGAAATTTGGCCGAGTTTCATCATTTGCAAAATAATGTCCAAATATTTGCTAAATACGACATGCAGGGGTTAGTGTGCACTTGTCTAATTGCTAATTGTTTTATATATTCAGTCGAGAGCTGTAATTTTCTTAGCCACATTCAAGGTGCACCATGTAAAAACGTAGACATGGGAAATGAGGTAATTTCAGTACAAGGTTAAATACATCCTTAAAATGTAAAAAAATAAAATAAAATTGCTACTGTGTTAGAAAAAATATTACCAAAAAGTAATATTATAGTAATAATACTTTTATGGTAATAATACTTTTATGGACTCTTAAAATGACATTGGGCTGTAAAAGTGTAGAGTAAATGTAAAGAAAACTGTTAAAAAATCCCTTTAAAATCAATCTAATATATTTCTAATAAAGGAGTGGGATAATAGTCCAACTTCTTTTACAAAAGGAAATGATTAAATAAATATTTGAAGAGCTTATCCCTCACAAAGGTATAACCAACATTATTGAGGATACCTCAAACATGAAAGTACTGTGGTAATTTCGTTAAAAGAGATCTGTACCTCAGTGCAGGCATATTAATGTATATTTACATTTTAGGTCAGAAATATTATGCTTCTGCCAAATCAAATAAAAAAAAAATTATAATTTGACATTTAAGGCCAGTCTGTCCTGCAGTCACTAGGGGGCAGTAATGCATTTTTTATTTATTTTTTTTGTCCTTAATATCTTTGTAGTTTAAATGTATATTTTCAGCAATTCATAGAGAAACAAACTCTCTCTCTTTTCTCTGACTTTAATATTACCCCAGTCACAGATTAGAAGCATTTCTCTCACATTCTAAGATGAGAAATAAACTAGATGAGTGGATTCCAAGACCTTATATTTAGACACTGTAAACAAATTAAAATATCAAAATAATGAGATAGTAGTTCAGAAATTACTTTGCTCTGTCTGAAATAAACAATAAAAACCTAAATGATTCCTTTCAGCTGCTCCCTTATTTCAGGGAACACCATTGTGGGACATAGTGCCAGAGCCGAGTTCTTTTAAAATGTCTTTTGTTTTATAAAAGATCAAATGTCTTAGATTGTTGTAGAATGAATTAAGGTATTTATCAAAGGTATATCTAGTCAGTATGCATAGTATGAAGGTATGCAGGTAAAGAAAATCTTCAGACTTACTCATAGAATTGCTTCCAAAGCTGGTAACTTAGTGTCACCATGTTTCTCCAACTGTTGATGCCACCTAAAGATCACAAAAGCAAGTTAAATTTTCTAAGCAAATCTCACTTAAAACCAAATGTTATATTCATATGAGACCAAGGTTAGATTTCTGACAACAAACACTTGAGATGTGCAAAAAAGAATATATATTTTACAAAAACTCTCATCATCCCCAGTTTGGTAGAGTATCTATCATATGGAGCCTAGGTGGAAATTTAACTGAGGTAACTCATTGTTTTCTATATCCTCCTGCGACACAGCCAATCAGCTTTGAACCACGCCTCCACAAAAGCCAATCAGCATCCAAAGTTTATCTCAAAAGGCCTCCGATACACACTTGTCTGCTCCTGTGGGCAGGCGGTGGGTGAACTGTGTGACACAGTTTCAACCCACCTCCAGCACCTCCTCCATCATCGTACCTAAAGCTTCATCAGAGTGTCATTCCTCCCGGACTCTTACTGCGTTCCCTGTCTCATCTTAACCGGTCAGGCAGAAGACTGCCATGTTGAGCCTGGTTCTGCAGGGGGTTTCTTCCCAACGGGAAGTTTTTCCTCTCCACTGTCGCTTCATGCTTGCTCTCTCAACTTGTGTTATCCAAACTGGACTTCCATCTTCCAGGTCCCTGGGTGAAGCTTAAGTATCAGCTCACACAGTCCACTGGATCTCCAATAAAGCTCAGCAGACCGTCTCGCTAACTGGCAGTCTACAGACTGACGAACTTCATCTATCTCCACTCCACCATCAGTTTCAGGCCTGGGGGCAAACAGCCCTGTTCTTTGCTCCTGTTCATGCATATCTATCAAAACAAGTGCTGTGTTTCCTGCCGAGGTCTGAGCGCCAAAGACAAAGTAATGTATCAATAAATTTCTCCTACTCATCTTTTCTCTTTTTGTGAGTTTTTCAGATTGAACCCTATGCCTTCTTACAGTGTATTCATAGCATATCTAAAATCAAAGCAGAAACCAAGCAGTGCCAGAAAATTGAACGTCTTTGTGAGCATGATTATGATAAAAAAATATGGTGAAATATCAGGTGACCAAAAACCTAATAACTTCAAAAGCTAGACTGCTTATATTTGAAGACTAATTGCTAAGGACCTTTAAGCGGTAGGTTTGTCTGAGGTCGCATGATAAGTGGTGTCCCGAAGTAAGGAAGGAGGTAGGAACAGGAAGCAGGATGCTTCATTCTGCAAAGGAACCTGCAGATGTTCCTATTCTCTGCTTAGGAGCTGTTTGTTTTCCCACAATCCTTTGCATAGAGACATAAACACAGCCCAACTCACAGAATTGAACAAAAACGCATTATTTCATGAAATGTATAATACGTAGCTCATGCAAATGCACTCACCCTAATATATTTTGGGTTTTACAGTGTAGAGCTTCAGAAGTCTTCCATAAGTGTAACTTTTGTTACACTTATGGAAGGAGCTAGGAAGGAGCTAGGAACAAGAGGTAGGAGCTACAATTTACCCAATTCCTAACCAGCCAGGGGTTAAACCCATAGCTAAGTGAATAAGATGAAGGAAAGCTAGGCTTTTATTTTTGGTTTTTGTTTTCTAAACCTGGATTGTCCACCTATAAAAAATATGAACAAAATAAACGCAAATTCAAATTTCTTTGATGGAGCCCCTGGTTTTCCACCTATATTTTATAGAATAACTTTAGGTAATGTTTTTTTAAATCAGCTACAAGGCTCACTGTCAGGCTATAACACCCTTTGGATCCAAAACACAACAGTTATGTTATTATTTTTATTTTAATGTTTTTTCAAGTTAAGACAGATTTTTTTTTCTTTGTTGTGTAAGCATAGTAATAATAAACTACTGGCAAACACATTTTCTGTGGTCTGAACATCTTTTAAAACTTTGAGTTTAACATTTTACACATTTATGTTGGTTAAACCTCAACTAGAATAGTCTACTCTAAGGTAAAATCAGCTAAAAAATAATCAGACGTTTGTGGAACCTTTATTTGTGCATTCATTATATGTTTTGGAATCATGCACAAAAATATTTTGAGTTCCTTATTGGCATTAAGAAACACTGATGTAATTATATCCCTAAATTGAAATTTAATGTTGACAAATTTAGTTTTTGATATATGTGAATAGTAGCCTTATCTATCAATATACATGCATTTCAATAGCATTGTATCCCTAAACAATCGGTATGCAAACACCTATATCCAACTGTGGTAGGAATGTAGATGTTTGGTTGGGTATAATGTTTCCATGTGCAGAGAATAGTATAGGAGATACCTCAAGATCTAGACACATAATGCAAAGAGGAAATGTAAAGATTTTCCTCTCCCCATGGTCCATCAATTTGAGTTCAAATTTTCTCTCTTATTCCAAAACTAAAGGCCACTAGAGCCCAAATAAATTATCTTTAAAAAGATAATACCCAATATAATCTAAAAAAATGTGTGCTGTAAGGTTTAATAAAAACAAAGGAGAGAGTTTTGTGAATATTTAATGCTGAGAGCTCTTTTTATATATTTCAAAAAGTTTCTTTTTGCAAACCTTTACTATTTAATTAGTGGCTTTTGAATATTGTATGTTTGATACATGATAAAGAAGGGACATTTTCTGATAAAATCCAAATCAATACAAAAGAAAGAAGTCCATACATTAAAAAATCCAGATGTCTCAATTCATAAAACTTTATTTATTTATTTTTTTGCAAAAATAATCCATTTCTCAGCACGTCATTGACTGCAGCTGGTTCTCTGAAAGAGATCCGCACTGCTGCTCTGCAGAGGCGAGGGTGAAGGTGGTTTGCGGGGGTTGCTTTAAGTTAGCCAAAAATCTTAGGTGTGCTTGGTTACGGGTGGCAGTATTCCTGCAGTACAGCGATGTTGCAGGGGTTGTGGCAGCACTGCTCGACAATGCCTCTCTTAACCATCATCTGCATCTGATCCTCAAAGGACAGCTCAGGCACCTCATTTTCACCCGCATGAGCCGACCCTGTGTCTGTCTTTGAAGGGAATATGCCTAATGGAGTGAAAAAAGAGAAAAAATGGGTTTGATTAGAGCAAAATTATGCTCAATGTTATGTTTTTCTTCCAAAAAAGAATGGTTACAATCACTAATAATACTACTACTAGTAATACTGATACTAATACTACTAATAACAAGTAAGTATATATCTAAATATAAGAGAAAAGAAGGAAGCAAAGCAGAACTTTCAACCTTAATGGACACAATTGATTTAAATCTTGAATCACATTTGAAAAGAAAGGGTTGAAATAAACGCAATCAATACTAAAGAAGTTAAAAATATGAACATGAGCCTTTGGTGAATGAATTACTAAGATGCGGTTAGGTGTAAAAAGGTGCAAATAAATACATTCTGAAAAAGAAAACAACCTGGAATTGGAACAAGAGGATGGAGAATATATACAAAATTTACATTAAATGTAAAAAAGAAAAAAACAAAATTTTACATATGTAGACTTATCATAAAAAGATTATTTAAAAATGTGATTTTCAATGAGATGAGACAAAAGTCCTTGAAAACATTTTAAGTTCCTATTTCTTCACTTAAATACCAGTATTAAAAATTCGTCCCGGAACATAATAAATATTTTTCTCAAACAAGTTAATCGGCTTCATTTGGTAAAGTGTGGATTGCTCACCCAGAATATGGTCCACATCTCTATTGGGGCGGTAGTAGAAGCCCCTCTCCCCACATACCAGGTAGAGAGCATCAACCAGGTGAGAGCCGCACAGGTGCTGTGGAGCAGAAAAAGCCTGGGACCCCGGCCAAGATACAACCAGTAAGACCAGCAGGGAGAAGGACTGGAGCCACAGTGCCGCCATGCCGAAGGAGAACTGAATGCACAGAGATAGATTCTTTATACAGGAGCAACGAAACACAGAGAAGGTCATCAGTAGAGGTGGAGCAGAATCACTCACTTGTCGGGAGTCTGAGGAGGAGGTGACACTCTAATGAGGATGAAGAGCAGAGGCAGCTGAGAGCTGGTTGGTGTGAGGCTGAATGAAGAGAGTCGTCTCCTTTTATAATCCAATACCTCCTCAAAGATAAGCCCAGCCCCATTTTTCTCAGTTTTTCTATTTCATAATGGAAACATGCATCTGATCTAACAATACAAAGAACATGATTAAACTGAAAATGAAAAACAAAATAATCTGCATGTCACCTTTTGAATTAAGGAAAAATACACCAGCTTTAATTCAAATAAATGTATATCTGACCAATTGCAAAAAAGATAATGAGGTGTGACATCTGTGAAGTAAGCTGCTGGTCAGCATTTATTCAGTAACACTTTGTATTTCTGATTGAGTGGTTCCAGCACTTAGCTAAGCAAACAAAAGGTAATGACCCCAAATAATCAGATCACCTCATACAAACAAATATTGATCAGCTAATAACCTCCTGCTCCATCTGCTGAGGTTAAAGTAAATAATTCCAACCCTTTTTGAGGTTGGCTTTCTAATCTGCTTTTATCTGGAAAGTTTTTTTCTGCCCCTTCTGGGCTTAAATCTTAAATAAGATGCAAATGGTTTAGACTGTAAGCTTGAAATTATCATTATTAGTTGCTTAAAGAACTCTTTGATTTTGTAATGTTATACTAAATTATTCAATTTCATTTTCAAACACAGAGATCATCAGGTTTCAACACTGGTTACAATAATTTCTTCAGGCCCTCATTGCAACACTATATTACTGTTCAAAATATACTAACACTGTTTAGTTAAGTATCTATTCATTTATCCCAGGTCACCTAACCATTTTGGAACCTACAGAACAAGATTTATTAAAGTACTTGATTCTTTCTATTTCTGTGGCTGGACAAATCAATTTAGTAAAAATCAATACCCTGCCAAAATTTCTCTTTCAAAGCATTCCGATTTTTATTAACTATGCCTTTTTTTTTAAACTAGATAGATTTCCAGCTTAATGTTGAATAAAAATGCCCCTCAAATAAAGAAAGACTTCATACAAAGATCCAAGTTGGAAGGAGGAATGGGTCTAGCTCATTTAAAATTCTACTATTGGGCCTCAAACTTACGGGAGCTTTACTATTGCCTCAGGCCTGGCTTGAAATAGAGAAAAATGCTTTTCTCCTAATTGATTGCTTGACTTTATCGATCTCAAAGTGGAAAAATGTACTTGTTTTTTTTATTTTTATTTTT
Organism: Cyprinodon tularosa; assembly: GCF_016077235.1. NCBI lineage: Eukaryota > Metazoa > Chordata > Actinopteri > Cyprinodontiformes > Cyprinodontidae > Cyprinodon > Cyprinodon tularosa. The sequence continues at coordinate 157,300 of NW_024039353.1, forward strand.
TTGATTGATTGATTACAATTCTTTATCAGTCTCACACTCACTTAAAATTTGGTCTACAATCAGAAAGTACTTTTGGTGGCACTTTGGATCACTTCGGACTACTCTAATTCAAACCATTATTTGCTTCTTCTCTGTCTGACACAAAGTTTTGTGAATGGCTAAAGAAGGAGATCCACTCCTTAAAGGATCCTTTTATTGAGGATAAATTTTTTATTCCAACATCTACAAGCAAAGTTTTATCTATCTCAGTCCCGTCCTTTTAGATATTTCCAGATTTTGTTAGAAAAAAACACCTAATTTGTCTCTAACATATCAGGTAGTACATCAATGGATTCTATATTCTTATTCTATCAAAATGAGGGATCCTGATTCTTTACACTAAACTCCTATGTTTAAACAAAGCCACCTCTTTAAAAAGCTTGGATTATTTTCTCCTTTCTTGGAAAGGAGCTATGAAACGGGTGCACTCCTCTTTGGTCTGTTAGAGAAATAGGCTCTTTCAATTTAAAGTACTCCATCCTCTCCATTACTTTTATCTAAGGTAAAGCCCTGTATCGTAATAGAAATCCCACATGTGATAAGATGCAGCCAATCACCAGCGTCATTAGTCCATATGATCAGGCACTGTCAGAGAATAGTAAGATCCTGGCAAAAGATTTTCCAATTTTTTTAGACATCATAGGAAGAGTGGTTGACTCTAACCCTCTGACAGCTTTGGAGTTATAGGACCTGGTCTAGTTCTATCTCACTCTGGTACATGACGACATTTATATCTTTTCTAGCACTTAGATTGATTCCATTAAACTGGACGCAGGAAATATATCATGTAAAACCGACAGTTAGAAAACATGTCATTCTCATCGAATAGAATTCAACTTTATGGTCATTACTCTTTCACAAGTAGTAAAGCCTTGAGGAGCAGTGGGCTGCCATTGTGCGGCGCTCCAGGAGGTGTGGGATTAAGGGTTTTGCTCAGGAACCAAGGGTGGCAGTCTATGGGAGTGGGATTTGAACTCAGAACCTTTGGAATCAATTCAGCATAATTTTATAGATTACTTTAACAAGAGGAAACCAACTCTTCCCATAATTAAACCTGATGTTATTATGATAACAGCACTGAGCTACTCCATATCCACTTTTGATTTTTTTTCCTTTTTTTTCTTTTGAGTGAATATGTCATTGATATGTCAAATTTGTCAACCATTGAAAATTCATATAAAAAGAATGTTAAGAACACATAAAAAAAATTGGTGAAAGGAGAGCATTGAAGGAGATTTTCCAGGGCGAGTGGGTAGTGATTCAAAGATTTACTTTTTACACACAAATCAGGCAGCAATACTGCTTAAACTAGAAAAAATCATACAAAATACATACGTTAGCTTTACTCAGGTACCAAAATTTAATAGCTGGAGCTATTCTTGATATTGGATGATAACTAATGAATGATATCATCTGCTGTCAACGCCTCAACTGTTGTTAATAGTCAGTATGATTGTATTTATTTTGTTCATGTATTTTATATGGTGCTGTTTTGTATTTCATGCCTCATATTGTACAGCGGTTTGGGATGATTGTCTGAGAAAGGTGCTTTATAAATAAACCTCACTTACTTACTTACTTACTTATCACTCAACTGCCTGGACCCTGTATTTAAAAAATGGGTTATTTACAGTTTCAGTGTCATTTATTTTTAGTTTTTATATTTAGTTTTTATTTTCATATCACAAGTTATGCAATAACAACAAAAAATGAAATAAAATACAGAGGATGGTAGTTACAGCCATGGGTATATCCCATGTAATTATATAGAAATGTACAAAAATACTGATATACTAATATTGATGACCAAACACCAGTTATTATTTTGAAAAAAAAAAAAGTCTTGGCAAATACTGTTTGGGTTTTCTTACTTATATTTAAAGGGTAAGGAAACTGTGTCGAAAACATTATTGAATCCTTTTCTATTTATATTTTTTGCAAAAATTATTTAAAAAATTTTTTTTTAAATGATTGTTCCCTTGTAGAGCAAAAACACACAAGTGGTATCCATACCAGGACTTTGAAATAACTTTAATTTTAATAACTTTTCCTGTGCCTAACCCTTACAGTTAACCTTAACCATTAAAGGTTCATTCCTAACTGTAACATTAACATCAACCTACTTTATACCAGATGAAAAACCCTAATATTACATTGGGACTGGGTTTTTTTATAAGTAAAAAGCCTGTTGATTTTCAAAAGGTATGTGATTTTACTAAAAAGGTCCTGAACACACTATATAAACACAGATGGGGGCACTACCTAATGGATGTCTATGAGGTGCTGACAGAGCTTGTGTTGGAGCTTGTTTGTCACTTTTAATGGAGACTCAATGGACTGTGAATTGCTAATGATGGAGATCTTCCAGGATAACACACTTCTGGGAATTATTAGTATTTGACAAAAGTCTGGCTCATCAGGTTTTTCCAAGAACATTTCAATTAAATGTTTTAATCATGTTAGCTAAAACTTAAAGTAAAAAAAAACAAAACAACATATTTATTATTTACATATTCAGGTATGTTGCGTATAAAGTTTTCAGACTTAAAGCTATACAAAAGTGTTGATTCAGAACCACCTGTTCTTGCATTTTGTATTAGGTATGCCTTTTGTCTGACTTTACAGCAGAGACGGCAGTGGGAGAATATCCACTTCATGACAATAATCATTTTAAACAATTTGCACAGAGTCCTAAAAGGTTATGTTTTTGCTTGTCAAGTGTCTTTTAAACTGTCACAGTTTTTTTCCATTTAGCTTTGGTAGTACTCTTGAAGGAGGCTGTGTTGTGTCTGCAGCAACCATTGTCACAGGATGTAATTTTATCTTTACCAACTACAGGATTAGAATGTGGGTACCGATGTCAAGCGCACACCTTTCTGAGTTTGTTAAGATTCTGCAGCAATAAGAATGTGTCTAAGTGAGGATGATCAAACGCAGAGCTAATCTATAAGACTGGAAAGCGATTGCTGTGGTCGCATAGTGGTCTGTACTCTGAAAAGCAGAGGTCGTCATATGTGTTGTCCACATAGTGCTGGCAGGAGGGTTTTAACTTAGAGGAATCAACCTAGGGACCTCCTTCCTATCTTTCTGTAGGAGCAATAAGGTTGCCAGAACCCTTTACATGACAGGAGGGATGGGCACTACATCACAGGTTTTGACAAAAATACATCTTTTTTTACATCTACTCTGTGTGGCACATGCTGATTTCCGCAATTCCATAGCTTCATTTTGGTTTTGTGATGGAGAGCTTCAACCATTGGCTACATTTGTGTAATTTTAGTTGTTTTGTGATTTTTTTTTTACAGTTTTTGTACCTTTTGTAGTTGTATGCATAAAACTTCCCCTGCAGAAGAGCTCACTTTATGTGTGTAGGATATGTCCGTGCATCACGTCCTGAAATTTAGTGGATTCGGTGGATAACAAAACCATGACATTTTTTCCATCTCTGCTAGTATTCTACCAAAGATGGAAGTTCCACTCTGTCTCTTGGAGTAAAGGCGGATTTTACACTTTACACAACCATACCACTTCCTGATCCTAGTTCCTTCCCATCTACCAGAGCTATTCAGGTAGCACTTATGTTGACCCAAAACACACTTTTGCCAACAGCTCTAGTACCCTACTGAATTGTGATATAGATGGAGCCAAACAAGATGACAGAGTAAATGCTTTCAGGATAGGTTAAAGAAAACAATACTGAAAACATCCTGCTACTCATCAGTGTTGGTCCATGGAATAACTCGCAGAATAAACTTAACTATCTGCTTTTCTGAAACCAAAACTCTAGAAGATGCGAGGATTCACCTCAGAAATGATTTTACGCGTATAATGCTTTCTGAAGCAGGGCGTGGATCTTTTTCTTCCAATAAAACTGAAAACCATACCTCTATAAATTACCATCCCTTTTTATGGAGCTAGCTAATCAAATCATTGCTCTTAAAAAATATATATAAGTTGTAGGAAGTTGTAGTGTGGAGGCTGCAGCGCCTTCATCGGGGCTCCTCTTCCCTCCATTGATGACATTTCATCCCAGCGCTAGATATCCCAAGCCCGTAACCATCATTCTACCACCATGGACCTACATTCGCAGAATGTGCTGCAGGTCCAGCAGGTTCTGGAACAGCTTATATCATGCTGCCATCAGTCGAACGGTTAAACTCTAAACTGGATTCTACATCTTATTTTGCACAACCGAGATGCTGAACTTCTTAAATTATTTTACATAGGACACGTTCTACTGCATTTTTCAACATGTTTTCTTTTATCCTACAATGTTTATTCTGATCAATGCTGCACTTTATAAATGGTTATATTTATTTCATTGTTTAACAGTTAATAGTTGGAAACAGTATGCAACAAAATTTTTATTACATTCTGTGCATACAAAATGACAAAGTTTGTCTAAGTCTCATTAAATACCTGATAATGTAGAGCCAGTGTTAAAATCTAGATCCACACTATTCAGAAAAGCAGAATTATTCTTAATGCACCTTTTATCTCCTTGTTTGCACCTTCTTTAACTACTATGCCAATATATGACGAGTGAATTTCTCCACTGTGAGATCAATAAAGCTCATCTAATCTAATCTAATAAAAAAAAAAAAAACACTTTGTAATTAAAACTATCCGTCAATATGACCAATCATACAGTTTCCTTTTCCACATGTGCAGATTTAGTAGGACGTGAATAACAAGTTTTATTTGTTGCAAAAAATGACACTCGTCTTGGTTTGATGTGGATATTTTTCTGTTTGATAGTAATAAATGCATATTATGTACATTTGACAATGACCACTAAAATCCGAGGGTAAGATCAAATAAGTGTAAACTTGATATTGTGTATTTGAAATTATGACTTTTTAAAATAGAAAAATACTTACATTTTAAGGTGCCAGAGGCATATAAAGCTCAAATATGTGCTGCCATGTATAAAGACAAACTAACTCAGAATAAAATAACAAATACAAAATGAAAAACAGAAAAAGCAGTCTGGATTTCTGGAATAGAGGGAATTCTTTATTTAAATTTCATGGTGATAAAAGCTTTTTATTCATTACACAACATACACTAATATTTGTATCACACTACTGCTCTTTGCCTGAGGGTGTATAAACCACAGAATGCAAACATCAGTTCATGAGGACATGACATTAAAACAAAACATACTTGGTCCTGTGAGCTGGATTTTGGCTGGCTCATCACATCCTTAATCTGGCATTAACAGAACATACAGTATTCGAAAGGGACGAGAAAATGCACATTACATGAACAAAGAGACAAAAGAAAAGGTGGAGGTAGATGCACAATAAACTAGGAATGATGTGTATAAAGCCATGCACAGCTTTTTGATATTTATAGTCTGAAGGTATAGCAATACAGAGCTATTGTGGTTTTTCTTATGGGTGAATTAAAAAGGTATTTTGGTCTGTTTGCCACATTTTCTTACAACACAATCCGAGAACACATTTTGATTAGCAATATTTATGTGTTAGAATAACAATGCTTCTCATTCATGAACGGAATGCTGAAATTACAATAACCAGCTAGATATAAGAGGCTTATAATTTGAACATCCATTGTAAAATATTAGCTTCACTTTTTAGATAAAAACATGGCAGTTGAGAACAAACACCAAACACTAAGATTTAGCAAATAATTCAATTATTGGAGTTTTTCACATATTTTCTACTTAATCCTTATTTTTCACTCACATTTATGGTAATTATAATTATTTATTTTTTTTTACAATAGTAAACCAAATAATTATAGCATCTGAATGTTACACTTTTTTTAATGAACCTATTCCATTACATTTACTTTGCTCAAGGTAAAACAAAGTTACTTGTTTCCGTTTGTGATGCTTAATAATGGCAAAGAGAACAAAGCAACTCTGGTGATATTCTGAATGCAAATCAGAAGAAAAAAAATGACACCTAAAGCAGAAGAAACAGGAGCCTTACAGTACAAACTAGAAATATGGCGTCATTGAAACTTTCTTATGACAGTTTCACAGTCAGTCACAACACAAACACACTGGGTTCAGGATGGAATGATAAACATGTCTTTACTGGGACACTAAAGTATAAACAGGGAGTGTAATCAGAGATATAAGCATTTCTATCAAACTGCCAAAACAACCAAAACTGCAACTACAGCAACCACTGATCAACAATGACTTCTCAACGTGAAAATACACCTAAAATTTTTATTTGGATTTATCATTTACTTCTTGGGTTCCCTTGTCCTGGCAGTTAGCTACAGACACAGAAAATAAACGACCACTAGGTTTTCTAGAAGGAGGAAAGTAGCTGTGAACTCAGTTTTTCAGGATAGAGTCATACATTTGGTAGATGTAATGAGACACTTCAGGGGCCCGACACTTCAGAGAAAGCTGAAACAAAAAAAAACAAAACACAAGAGTATGAGTTTTTTTTCATATTTGGTGAAAATGTTAGTGCCTTTTCTAAGGATACAAATTCTGTATTTACACTGTGTGCAGAGTTATTAGGCAAAAGAGTATTTTGACCACATCATCCTTTTCATACATGTTGTCCTACTCCAAGCTGTATAGGCTTGAAAGCTAACTATCAATTAAGTAAATCAGGTGATGTGCATCTCTGTAATGAGAAAGGGTGTGGCCTAATGACATCAACACCCTATATAAGTTATGCTTAATTATTAGGCAACTTCCTTTCCTTTGGCAAAATGGGTCAGAAAACAGAAAAGAGATTTGACAGACTGACGTGTCAAACATTGTCAGATGTCTTTCAGAGTGGTGCAGCAGTTTGGAAATTTCCAAGCTTTTGAAGCGGGATCATCGCACAATCAAGTGGTTTATGGCAAATAGCCAACAGGGGCGCAAGAAGCGTCTTGAAAAAAGAAGACCCAAAATAACTCCCCATGAATTGAGAAGGATCAAGCGTTAAGCTGCCAGGAAGCAATTAGCCACCAGTTATGCCATATTTCAGAGCTGCAACATGTCTGGAGTGCCGAGAAGCACAAGGTGCTCAATACTCAGGGACCTGGCCAAGGTAAGAAAAGCCGAAAAAAGGCCACCTTTGAACAAGACACACAAGACAAAACGTCAAGATTGCGTTTTTCGCTATTTTGCCAGCAGGTTTGGACATTTTAAGTTAATTTGGGTATTAATTAACCTTTTCAGTGAAGTGATCATATTAGGTTTACTTTTCATTTTACGTGAAAAAATTATTCTCCTTGCCTTTGGTGTAAACCTAGCAGAGTTAGTAGATATATACATATTCTTGTTCCTTTTTTATGTCTTTATGCGGGCAGTTCTTCATGGGCAGAAATCACAGCTTGGGGTTGATGTGACACGTTGAGCGGCAAAAGTTCTGATTTTCCAACTTCATCATAAGTTGCTTATGAAGTGCGTCACATGCCTAATATGCTACATGCTTCAAGATGCAGTGCTTCTGCTGGTCGAGATGCACTGCTGGCTCGTTTGAGGCGCTTTAACCATAGACTTACATGTAAGCCATCTGCTTCTGTTGTTAATATAGTGTTCGATGAGAACACAGCATTAGAATCAAACTACTTCACAGAAATATATAGGAAACACCTTTATGCATCAAAGATCACAATTTCAGATCAAGAAAATTGAATGAATAGTCACAGCATTAAAGAGAAAAACAACTTTAGTAAGTTCTTTTGTGTTAAATGGAATTAATCCTATATTTACTAATGTGTAAAGTAATGAACACTTTCAAAAAGTTATATCAATACTTCGACAAAGATGAAATCGAACTAAAAAGTGCATTATATTATTAGAGTGCACATAACCCTCACCCAGTAAATTAGCAGTAAATGACTGGGTAATGTAGGCGAGAAAAGAGCTTCATATCCATTTTTTATTACTACTAGTCAAAAAAAGATCAACTACTAAAAATAAAATAAACGTGGATGGTCTAAAATGCCATCATAATACAGTGTTTCCCATTAAACAAGATCTTGTTTGGGCCCGCCACAGTCTTACATAGACACAGAGAGAGAGAAAACAACAACAACAAAAAGATCTGTCAGTTTATCAGATAATTCCACGGCTGTACTTTCATAGCGCCCGTAACCCAGCACCATAGAGAGAAAAATTGTTTACAGCCGTAACCAAGCGACAGGAAGAATGTGCGCCACGCTCATAGACGTCACTTATTTCTTGATACATTTGGCGTATCAAATCCAGCAACGCCAGAGCGTGATGTCTGACTGAGGTAAGTGTAACTTCATTTTTGGGCAATAGAGCTATCATGTTGGTTTGTGGATCAGTAGGCTATGTTCTTGATCTCATCAAGCTAGTCAACTTCTAACATACCAAACCGATTCTAACTTTCTGAACTTCATGGTCAGTGGCGGTTCTACTCCCCGGGCGAGACCCACTCCAAGCGCCAGTTATATTGGTTTCGAAGCGCGCGCCCCGCACTCCTTTATAAAAGTGCCGCCCCGGCTGCCCCGTTCGCCCGTGCAGCGTTGCCAATCGGCGACTCTGTCACTATATTTACCAACTTTCAGACCCCTGCAACGACTCTTTTTCAAAAAAGTCATTCACGCGCTGCTTTGTTTTAAAAAAATATAAATATAAAAAATATAACCCCGGATGTCTGGGGGACAGTGATTCGCCTACATGTTATGAATGCTGGTGTACCATAAATGATAAACTGTGAATTTGTGCCTTCAAGTTGTTGCCACATAATAGTATTTCTCCTTTTGTTCCATGAGGGTTCCAGAGTGGGTGGATGGATTTGATTTTTTTGTTTATATGGATCTTCCATTTAAACAACAAAAATATAAAATTTCTAGCTAATATAGCGCATTTATAGGAGGGATATAATAGAACCTATTGAAGACAACACATATCAGAACTTTTCAAAGCTAAGAAGATCAAATCTACAACTGCTTAACTGTTATAATATCAGGCTCCTAGCTGCGAAAAAAAAAAAAGAAAAAACATTTTTTTACCGTGTAATTTGGATTCCCCGGTTGAATGCGGAGTTCAGCCAGGATCCAGATGCCGTTGGTTAGCTTGAGTGACTGATACAGCATGTCCTGGCCTTCTACATTTCTTTTGGCAATGGTGTAGATGTTGTTATTTTGCAGTTTACCAGATACTGTGTCTGGAAGACCAAAATACAAATCAGTTCATAGTAGGAGAGACCCCATAACTTATGGTCTGGGATGTATTAACTACCATAAGCAACGGAAAATAAACAAATACACAGAGACAAAGCTACAATAATTATTAGGAGCTACAGCAACATTTTGCAAACTCACAATCTACGGCTACATGTTCTAGCTCTATGAGGATTTAAAGCATATTAGCTGCTGTTAGGTTCCAATAAAGAGGACAAGGTTCTAAACTGAGCTTCTATTGCAGCCCACCGTAGCTTCATAGCTATGAGGAGGACAGAACTATCAAAATGAGTAAAACAAATATAGATAAAAACAAGTATCCAAAGATGAGCATGCAAGTGGAAAAAAGCAGAAGAAAAGTTTAAGATTCTAGTAATTAAAACAGACATTACCACATTGGATTTCATGTCAAATGAAGCATTACAAATAGTAACCGAGCAGAATATCTTCCCACAATCAACACTGAAGAGGAACTCAATATAAAATCTGCTGGAAATAAGAGTTTTAGAGATACACTGAGAAATCAGTGGGTAATTATTATGATCAGTAAATGTTAGCTAAGGGTATTGGAAATAGCTGGATTTTATAATGTTGCCAACATTTTAGAAATCACAGAGCTCAAATAAGTTTAAATTCAATAGTGTAATGGTGGTCTCATTCCAGTCAACCTGGGCTAATTTCCCACATGTTTTATTCATATCACTGAACTTCAGCAGAGGCCTGTTAAACTGTCCTTTCCATTCAGGTAAACTAAAATATGGCATTTTCTGAAAAGTACAGGTCAACAACTTTTCATAGCTTACAAGGGCAATTGCAGCTCAAGTTCCATACTAGCCTTTTTAATCACCAATTTTTGCATCTAATCTTCAACTATTTATTAAAAGGGGTCTAGTCATCTTTTTTGACTTTATCATTTTCCTTAGCAATAGCTCATATTGTTGCATAAAAAACATTTTATGATTTATTTATACAACTTTGTTGGCTTGTTGTATATTATTTCTGCTTTTTACCCTTTTCTGGTCCATTTGTTATTTTAAACTTTGGTGTTTTTGGTATTTACTAAAGAGATAATGTCACAACCATACAATGAGTAAACAAGAAAGTAATTTTGCCAATGGAGGTTTGTAAAAATAGAGGAAATGTCCAAGATCCAGCGTGAAAAAGTAAAAACAATACTGTATGGTAGGAGGGATAATACAGGAGTAGCACCTGAATGCAAGAGGAATGCTGGAGTTCACTGAAGTGGGAGCTAAAGCTGTCAAGAGGATGGATGTCTGAGCAAAGACTACCAGCACATGGCTATGGGTGCGATGTCTAGGGATGCACCGAAACTTTTAGACCGAAAATGACCTAAAAGTGCTTTTTTGGTTTTCAGCCAAAACACGGCTGACATTAAGAAAAGGACTGAAGTGTTTGAAAATGCAAGAAAGTTGACCAGTGATTGCCAAGGCAAAGAGCACAATAGATAAAGATTCCAGTGGTAAATAAATATTTTGATTCTTTTGATTTTTTTTAAATGCCTTGAGTTTAAAAAAAATTATGAGTTTTTTAAGACGGTTAGTACACATCGTAGCCAAAATTGTATGGTTCTATTATTTTACTTAATCATTTATTTCAGTGTTTTGGTTTTTTGACCTTGGTTTCCTAATTTAACGTTTTCCATTTTGGCCAAGATTTTTCATTTAAGTGCATTCCAAATTATGTCTCCTGATCTCAACCTGTGCAAAAGTTCAATTTAGACAAAAAAAAAAAAAAGAACCAAGTAAACACTATTCATGATTACATTGCTTCACTTCAACATGAACATATGGTTTTCGGTATTGCCATAGATCCCTTAAAGGACTCCTCTGTTAGTCATAACAAAACATACAAATCTGAATCTTCTCAATCCTGCATCAGAAGGTCAAAGATTTACTAAAACAAGTGATTGAAATAAGCCAGACCACTCTGAGTTGTACATATTTAGTTAAAGGTGTAGGAGATATGTAGAGTAAAAATAAAAAGAATAAAAGTCTGCAAAGAATAAAAATGCAAAGAAAACCTAGATTGAGGTGCCTACCAGCGTTTAGGTGGCAGTCTTTGATCTGATACTGAAGCTCATTCTCATTGGGTATGTCCTTCCAGGTAGCCAGAAACACCTGTCGCTCTGAAAACAATGAAACATGCACAGCAATAAATATCTAGTTATTTTGTATGATATGCAGAGTATATTATACAATCTATATCTACACATATATACATACCGTTACAGTAGTAACAGCAACACATAATATCTAATGGTGCTGCCAATGGCCTGGCCAGCTAAGCTTTGACCGAGGGGCTGGACAAAAGCTTGGTTTTGGTCCCCTTTCATTGTTATATAAACAATCCATGCAGTTTGAACAGCTTAACTAGGTCAGGCATGTGCCTCGCTGAAGCTCTCAGACTGAAGACAGACCCCGCCTCACCTCCTCTACTCAGTTTCTGAGGCTGTCAGTCACAGCAGTGCGGACATGGACAGACAGCCAAAGACAAGCAGAGGGGTAGAAAAATTGGAGTGGGGGGAATAATCTTTCCCGCTGTAAATACATTTATGTTCATAATAGAGCAGGTAAAACATAAGATTCCATAGCCACTCCAGCACAACTAGCTTATAACACATTTGTTTAACAATAAAATATCCATTAATTTAGATTATGCAAACCCCTCATTACCTGTGCTTATTTTTTATTTCATTTTCAGCAAATTCAATTTTATGACAGATTTAAATTAAAGTCAAATTAATTTGTGACTCAACCAAACTTTCCTGACATGAGAACCTGTTTTGCACACCTCTGATTTGTTTTTGCAAATAGTAGTAGTGCTTCCTCAGTCTAATGATGTCCAAACCAGATACCGTAAATTCCGGACTATAAGCCCCCACTTTTTTCCCGCTGTTTGAACACCGCGGCCTATAATACAGTGCGGCTAATACATGTTTTTTTTCACCAAAACTGGCCGCATGCGAAGGGCATCTTTCACTGATGTCTGCCAGTGGGTTCTCAATGCGTGGAGCCGTGTGAAAACATCCAGCATCACCGGTGGGTTTCGTAAGGCTGGGCTGCTGCGGGATGAAGAGGACCGCGAGTGCTCAAGTGAGAGCGACAAGGATGAGACTGAAGTCAGTGACGGCATCCTGAAGCTGTTCCATTCAGACACCGAGGAAGAGGACTTTGAGGGTTTTAGTGCGCAGGAGGAAGAAGAAAGTGATTAATGACTTTTCCTGGTCGGCTGCAATGTTCTGTGCGTTGCTCAATTAAAAGCACCGGTATATGCAGCGTTATTTGCGTGTTACCGACACATACGTATATTTAAATGTGTTACAGGTAGTTTGAAAAAATAAAAATAAAAAAATTAATAAAATTAATAATATGTAGTTTGAAAAAAAAATTTAAAAATTAATAATATGTACCATATTTGTTTGTTTTATCATACGGATTAAATCAAACGTTAAAAAAATGCTCACGTGTAATATCTATATATATTATTTGTAAATATCTCATACAACGTGGGAAACCTGCGGCTTAAAATCCGGTGCGGCTTATAAAAGTACAAAATAGATTTTCTTTCTAAAATTAGAGCGTGCACTCTATAGTCCGGAATTTACGGTATTATCTATTTTCAAAAAGTATTTTTAGAAGTCTGTAAAAAACGTTTTTAAAAATCATACCCATTTTTCCATCTTCAACAAAGAATATGTTTAGAGGGATGAGGACACTGAAGTAGAACACATCAATGTTGTTCTTTACAGCCACCTGTGAAGTTAGAAAGAGCAGAAAAAATTCATTAACGTATTTGAGGAATATAAACCAAAAATGTCTAATAAACATGCACTTCCAGAACAATTTAAAAGCAAATGAAGAATCATTCACAGAAATGAGGAATATCAAAATACAATTCTTTGCTGCCATGCCTGAATTTCCTCACTGTGGGATTTTAAAGGGACATACTTCTATTGTTATACAGTGAAATCCTATAGATGGTCACTCAACATTGACCAACCTATATTTTGTAAGGCCCTGTTCATGTACCTGCAGGTTATTCAGTGGATCCATCTTCATGACGGGCCCAATGGTGTTGACAGGCAGGGAGATCTCAATACTCTGATTGGGCATGAGTGGGGTGTGAATGGGCAGAGGATTGGTGGGGATCACACCAAAACTGCAAGGAGGACAGAATTATAAACCTGTTGCCATTTGCTGCAAAGTTTCAGCTAAAATTTGTGAATGCTGATCCGGTAGAAAAATTATTCTATTCCAGCGAACAAACCTGTTTTTGTTAAACTGGATGGCGAAATCGTTCATGTGTTGCAGGGCCTTGTTGGTGAATGACATGTCCATGTACATGTGGCCTTGGCGGCGGGAGAATGTTCCAGAGATTTCCAGCCCTTTTGCTTTTACTGCAGGAAGCCACACCTGTAAAAAAGCAGCTGCATTTAGAACATCATATATTGTTGCGTTGCGGCAGGAAGGGCATTGTCATAAAACTTTTGCCAAGTCTACAGGTGCTGGTCATAAAATTAGAATATCATGAAAAAGTAGATTGATTTCAGTAATTCCATTTAAAAAGTGAAACTTGTATATTATATTCATACATTACATACAAACTCATATATTTCAGATGTTTATTTTGTTTAATTTTGATGATTACAAATGACAACAAATGAAAATCTCAAATTCATCATATCAGAAAATTAGAATATTACTGAAGACCAATAAAAACAAAGGATTTATAGAAATGTTGGCCAACTGAAAAGTATGAACATGAAAAGTATGAGCATGTACAGCACTCAGTATTTAGTTGGGCCTCCTTTGGCCTGTATTACTGCAGCAATGCGGCGTGGCATGGAGTCGATCAGTCTGTGGCACTGCTCAGGTGTTATGATAGCCCAGGTTGCTCTAATAGTGGCTTTTAGCTCTTCTGAATTGTTGGGTCTGGTGTATTGCATCTTCTTCTTCACAATACCCCATAGATTTTCTATGGGGTTAAGGTCAGGAGAGTTTGCTGGCCAATTAAGAACAGGGATACCATGGTCCTTCAACCAGGTACTGGTAGCTTTGGCACTGTGTGCAGGTGCCAAGTCCTGTTGGAAAATGAAATCTGCATCTCCAAAAAGTTGGTCAGCTGCAGGAAGCATGAAGTGCTCTAAAACTTCCTGGTATGTGGCTGCGTTGACCCTGGACCTCAGAAAACACAATGGACCAACACCAGCAGATGACATGGCACCCAAACCATCACTGACTGTGGAAACTTTACACTGGACTTCAAGCAACATGGATGAAGTGCCTCTCTTCTTTTCCTCCAGACTCTGGGACCTTGATTTCCAAAGGAAATGCAAAATTTACTTTCATCAGAGAACATGACTTTGGACCACTCACCAGCAGTCCAGTCCTGTTTCTCTTTAGCCCAGGCAAGACGCTTCTGACGCTGTCTGTGGTTCAAGAGTGGCTTGACACAAGGAATGCGACAGCAGAAACCCATGTCTTTCATACGTCTGTGTGTGGTGGTTCTTGAAGCACTCACTCCAGCTGCAGTCCACTCTTTGTGAATCTCCCCCACATTTTTGAAGGGGTTTTGTTTCACAATCCTCTCCAGGGTGCGGTTATCTCTCTTGCTTGTACACTTTTTTCGACCACATCTTTTCCTTCCCTTCGCCTCTCTATTAATGTGCTTGGACACTGAGCTCTGTGAACAGCCAGCCTCTTTAGCGATGACCTTTTGTGTCTTGCCCTCCTTGTGCAAGGTGTCGATGGTCGTCTTTTGGACAACTGTCAAGTCAGCAGTCTTCCCCATGATTGTGTAGCCTATAGAACTAGACTGAAAGACCATTTAAAGGCTTTTGCAGGTGGTTTGAGTTAATTAGCTGATTAGAGTGTGGCACCAGGGGCCATCAATTTTGAACCTTTTCACAATATTCTAATTTTCTGATATGATGAATTTGAGATTTTCATTTGTTGTCATTTGTAATCATCAAAATTAAACAAAATAAACATCTGAAATATATGAGTTTGTATGTAATGTATGAATATAATATACAAGTTTCACTTTTTAAATGGAATTACTGAAATCAATCTACTTTTTCATGATATTCTAATTTTATGACCAGCACCTGTAACAACTCAGTCATAACGACTTGCTGTAAAACTCTTGAATAAGGCAGCAGCTGAAAGGAGACAAATAAAGGGACTCAAAATGTTAACTTTTTTTTTTACTTTTCAGTAGTGCTGGACGAAAAGGCTAAAACTTATATAACTATATATATATTTCCAAATTGTGGTCGATACATTATCACTTTAAAATTGTTATAAAGGCCTCAGAAACACTAAAGAATGCCCCCCATGGAATCTTATGACAATTATTAAATTCTTCAGTATACTCCTAAAAGCTATATACATGCACAGAAAACAAGTTACTTAACATAATTAGTAATCCTATAAAGCATTTAACATTTCATTAAAATCAGTTTAGATAAGTCTAAAAGTACACGGATAAAAGCTGCTTTTTCTGAAAGACTGCCTGGAGTCTCACTGAACTACTTTAATATTGTATTTAATACAATATAAACCATATAGAAATCTATAACCACTGTTTAAAAATGTTGCAGGTCATTAACAAACAGGGGTTTACGGTTTCTTTTAAGGCAAAAAGCATATTTACTTAACCGTAAAGCACAAAAAAACACCAGCTGATTCAAAATTCTCACTGATTATGAAGATTTGGCTGAAGCATCACTGCTCTTTAATTCAATATTTAATATTAGAGAGCTTGCATAAAAAAAACAAACAAAACAAAATTGGGTTTTGTGTGACAATTATTTGCTTTCTAAGCAGATTTATTTTCTTAAGCATTGCATTTTGCTCAAAATTCCAATCAACCATGTCACACGACATTAACAGCTTAATAGAGTCGGACTGTTCTCCAAGTAATTCTGTTTTTCAGTGTCTTATAAACACCTAGCTCAATAATATTCCTCACAGTCTCCTGCAACTGGAATAAACTTGTGTGCACTCACCGCTTTCAGGGCTACATAGCCTCCAGTGGTGATGGCCATGCCTGTTGAAAGCTCAAACAGGTCATTGAGGCCACTGCTGACAGCTGGAGGAGCAGGAGTAGGTGATGGAGCAAAAGTGTTGGGGACAGATGAGGGGATGAAGTTTTGTCCCACCTAAAGGAGTTGCAAAACAAGAAGATGCACTGAACAAGTCAAAAACATCGAAGCATCCTGTTTAGCTTCATTAAATGTTGCTAGAAGTCCATGCAGAAAGAAAGACAAACGAGAAATAAATAAATCACAAAAGAACATTAGGTCATGCAAAAAGAAGGAGGCATGATAACAAGGAAGAGAGATTTTCATAGATTCAATATTGTGATCGGGCAAAGGCATCATAGACACTAGTCTATGTTAAGTATTTCCTGTAGTAGAAATGTGTTTATTTTAACCCATTAGTGAAAGTATAGTATATATTAGGGGTGGAACGGTTCACAAAATCTACGGTTCGGTTCGGCTCACGGTTTCGTGGTCACGGTTTTCGGTTCAGTTCGGAATATGTTGATTGTTAGCCTGACATGTTGGTCATGTTGCTGTTAGCATAAACAAAACGTGTTGCACAATGCTTGCACACTGTTGCGCTTTTATCCACAACTTTCTTTCCGCCATCATCGTAGGTCACTCTAAATGCAAAGTGGTCCCATACAGCAGACCTATAAAGTGCTGCTGGCGCGTCTTCCAAAGCCTGTTCTTTCCTACTCGCCATACCCACACAATTCTCCACAACAACTGATTTTTTTCTGCTACACCCGGCTATGCTGCTTCGCTTCTTCTTCTTGTTTACTACTGGTGGTTGGCTTTGGTCGCAGTACCGCCACCTTCTGCTCTGGAGTGTAAGCGCTTCGCCCATGAGAAAAAGGAGCAGCGCATGAACCGAACGCAACACACGCGAACCGAACCGAGACAGTCGAACCGAACGGTTCGGACGGTTTTCATAAACCGTTCCATCCCTAGTGTGTGTGTGTGTGTATATATACCGTATTTTCACGACTATAAGGCGCACTTAAATGTCCTTTTTTCCCCTCAAAATGTGCGGTGCGCCCTTTTGTGCGGTGCGCCCTATGTGTGTTGTAACTGCGACTTTTGAGACCACCTCATTGAGGAGATAATGAAAGAGTGACTGAATGTAAGGAGACCAGGTGTTTTTTTCTCCACTCATCACCATCGCTGTTAATATGTAACTCCATGCGTGCCCATCTCACAGCTGATGTGAAAAACATGGGGAAACAAATTAACCCTGTGCTCGCTGTTCAACCGCTCGACATCGGTGTGAACCGGACCCAGCAGGTGCAGCGAGTTTACATACAAAGTCAATGGTTGACGCGCGTATAGGTGCAGCAAAAGGTCCCGCAGCGTGTTTTGAGCAGCAGGTGCAGCGAGTCGGGAAGCGTTTAAGCATCTGACGCACCGCCAACGCGCTGCTGCTGCTCGAGATGGAAAAATTGAAGTTTTGCTGCTGGACGCGCCGCATCAACCAATCAGAGAAGCTGATCTGGGAGCTGACAGCGAGACAGACACAGCGCTCTGATGACATATGATATTAAATGAAAAAGGCTGGATGGATGAGGAGATGATGAAAGCGTGGGTGTGCCCATCTCACAGCCGATGTGAAAAAAAAGGTGAATCAAATGAACGCTGTGCTCGCCGTTATCCCGGGGGTCTGACAAAGGAACTTCAACCGCTCGACATCGGTGTGAAGCGTCCGTTCAAAGTAAGGCTGCGAGCGGCGTGGGAGCGATGGATGGCCGACAGAGACCACAGTTTCACGATAAGTGGAAGGCAGCGCCGGGCAAGTTACGCCACCGTTTGCGGATGGATTGTAGATGCTTGGACTAACGTGTCTGCTGGCTCTGTTGTTCAAGCTTTTGCAAAAGCCGGAATTATTTCTGAGGAGCTGCGCTGCACGGAAAGTGACTCTGACAGCGAAGAAGGGGAAATTGGCATGTCTGATTTAGCGCAGCTGTTTAATTCAGAAACAGAGGATGATGACTTTCATGGGTTTGATTAATACTTTGTAATAAATACATGAATAAAGCACAATCATACTCAGTTTTGCTCCAGCTCTATTTTTCTACCTGAAAACTTAATTCAACAGCAGCCTCTGGGCGGGTCTCCTCCTCTTCATCACGGTGGCTGGCAGGTGTTTTTCATCTAAATAATCTAAATCTTGCAGCTATATTTGCTGTGATCAGTGGGAATAAAGTAGTTTTAATATGTTTTTAAGTGAGAAAGTCCACCTGAAAACTTCATAATTGCAGTCAGTTCATCCAGATTATCTATTTCTGTCAGAGGCGCTCAGACCCCCACATACCAGCGGTGCACCGACAGCAGAAATCCTTTCATCAGCAGCCTCTAGGCTGGGCAGCCTCCGGGTTCACATGGTGGCTGGCAGGTGTTTTTCATCTAAATAATTTAAACGGCAGGCACTAGGATAACGGTAATAAAAGCGAACATATTCCGTCGGCAGGTTTCAGGATTTTAAGTTAATTTAGGAGTGATCACAGCGCTGTGTCATCTGAGATGTGTCTGTCTCACGGCCAGCTGCCAGGTTTGATTAATAGTTTGTAATAAATACATGAATAAAGCACAGTCATACTCAGTTTTGGGTATTTTTAAATACGGAGTAGAGGTATTTAAAGGTAGTAGAGGACATGTACCTGTATATAAAAGACGCGCCCTATAGTCCGGTGCGCCTTATGTGTGTGTTAAATACAGAAATGGGACACATAACTGAGAGTGCGCCTTTTAGTACGGTGCGCCTTATGGTCGTGAAAATACGGTATATATATATATATATATATATATATATATATATATATATATATATATATATATATATATATATATATATATATATATATATATATATATATATATATATAAAAATCACAATACCAATCAATTGGAGCCATATCACTGTAATTGAATCAATTTTGATCAGCTATAAAGACAGAAAAAGGTGACAATATAGAGAAAAAAAATAGCATATGTTATAGCTGAGCATTAAGGTTTAAAGCAAGTAAGAGGAGTGCATCGAGTTTAGGTCGGGAAGCATGCAGCAAGACTGCCGAACAGAAGGGCTTGACTTACTGCTGGACTTCCCCCAACACCTCCGCCCAGGTCTCCCCCCAGCTATAGGAGAGAAGAGAAGACGCCCCCAAAGACAGCATCCAAACATCACAGACAGACCGAACACAGACAAACAAAGACAGAAACAGAAATGTTCTTAGCAACCGCAAGCCATCAAGAGAAGCCCTCAAAGTCTGGGGAAGTATTATCTGTATACTGAATTTCATATAAAAACAACCTAACTTTAAATATCTCTAATAAATCTGCATAAAAACTATGAAGAAAGTCAAAAAGTATCTAAAAATAAAGATAAAACTGAGGCTAAAATTGCCTTAATCTCACAAAGTTTTAAAATGTTAAACAGGAGTATTCATTAAAATTTACGGAAAAGCTTAAATTTAGAACTTTTAAATCTTCATTACAGGGCTTGCATACAATTAAAAAACCTCTCTGAAAATGTTAATACATTTTAAAAGCCCAGAGGAAAATGATTTTTAGTATACAGAATAAAAGTTATTAGTAATGGCCCAGTCCAGGACAGATTGATTAACACGATCTGAAAGGAGAGTTGGCAACTCGTTGCTAAAGACAATGGCTTTTCAGAGACCGTTAGCTTAGCACATTAATGGAAAGTTGATTGAAAGGAAAAAGGGGAGTTAGAAAAGCATTGTATTTAATGATCTGGTAATGATTCAACCAGATTTTTCTTCCTTTCATTCAACTTTCCATTAGCTGCTACAACATCCATTTATCCATAAAATACTATCTCTTACGTTAAATGCAATATTGAGTATAGAAGCTTGCTAAATTACACTAATTAACCACTACAAAGCAGCAAAGGCATTTAATTATGGTTGTTAAGTCACCATGGCTGTGTATTCATTTCTGCAAATTCATAAAAATAGTTTAGAAGGCAGCAGCTTTAATGGCTTATCCGTGTTAACAGCGTTAACAACTGTATTGGACATAGACATACATTCTGTAGTAAAAAAGTTTGTATTAGTTTCATTTAAATTTTGGTAGACATCATTCTAATTTTTAAAACAGACAGCTCTGAGTAATGAAGCCATACAATATGAAAGTTAGACTGTTACCCTGCTAAATGTGAAGATCTCAGAGCTAACCTCAAACAAACAAATAAACATCTCAAAATTGTTAAAAACAAAATAGCTATCTGTTAAAAACGGTTAAATTAAATCAACCATATCAATAAAGTAAAAACAAATTAATGCTACATCCATGCACATGGTGCAACCCCAGATAATGTAGTTTGCAGATGACAAGCCAACATTTCCTTGAGCCACTGAGCTCACCAAACTGTCCAGGCCTCCCCCCAGGAGGTCCACTGCACCCATCTGCATGGAGGAAACCTGGGGAACATTGACAGGAGGGCCCAGGTCCAGGTTGAGCAAGTCACCCAGCAGGTCGCCCTGGCTGGGGATCACATGTGGCTGATCCATGGCGGCGGCTGGACCACTGCTCACGGGGCTCTCGCCTGTGTCAATACTGTTCCAGGAGAAGATAGAGGACAGGTTGGATCATGTTAAGTTTAAATTCCCCCTTTCCAATTATCTGTGAGATCTTTTAATTAAAGTGAAATTACACAAAGCAGGACAACAAATGAGGCACCACCGAGTTTTCTAAATTATGCAGGTGTCTGACCTGCTGTGCTGGACAGGAAGGTGCTTGCGGTGGATTCCATGACTTCCCTCCACAAAGGCGCTGGGCGGCTTGTGATAGACTGAGGCCAGGGAGCCGATGTGGCAGATCAGCTCGTCCAGCAGAGTGGGCTCAATCAAGTCTGTCTCCTCAGAGATCAGGGGCTTTTCTGACAGCACCACCTCTTTGGCAGTCACTGGGTCAGTGGACAACAGGCGCCAGTAAATGTAGCCCCTGTCACGGAGGTCTGGGTTATCCGAGTCCTGATGGAAAAAAAAAAAAAAAAAAGTCTCAATGTAGGACTGAGCTAGTGAACAGATTTGCATTTCAATTTGATTGACTGATCACAACAAAAGTCATGAATAATGAACATCCCTACATTTTGTTTTTTTTCCTGATTTACAAAAAAAAAAAAAAACAACAACACTTAATACTAATTTTGTTAAGTGAATTTAATCTTGCAAATCTGAATTTTTCCAACTATAAAACCTTGAACAATAGAAAGAACAGAGATACAGAGATTGGATTTGTTCCTGCAGCTTCTGGTCTGTCTGACATGACCTGACCTGCTCAGACGGAGGACCCACATGAAAGCAGACAGGGGAGATTTCAGAACATCACTTCTGAGTGCACTAAGAACACATTCACAGTGATAAAGACGTATGGAGCAAATGAACTGTGATGGGAGTTTTAAGGTGAGGTAGCAAGTCTTTTACTGTATATAAGTGAAATTAATCTTTTTCAAGTCCCAAAATAAGCTGAATATGAAGATAAAATAGATATACTCTGATTTTTTTCTTTATATAATATATATGAAAATGAGTCCTTTAATAGCTATTATAATCCGAAGCAGGTGTGGGAGTGTGATTGATAAACTGTTTTATAGAGAAGTAGATAAAACTAAAACACAAACTGGGAAAAATAATATTCTTAAGGTATCAAATATACAAACTAATCAATTTATTTTATATCTGTGCAGTTTCATTTTGGATATAATAAAATCAAGGCATTTTATCTCATTTTACTATCGTTTCATGTAAACATTACAAAGGACTACCTTACAAAACTGAAATATGAAATTAAAACTTATACGAAAAGATGAAAAACAAATGCGGGTCATATGTAAATTTTAATTTTAAAGTGGGTGCTGCAGATGTTTGAAAGTCTTTTTTTTAAAGCCTCTAAAAGACACAGTTATTTTGACAAGATATATAAAGAGACTAACCTGAGTGGCCAGACTGAGGACCTGCTGCACCAGCTCCTGAGTCTCTGATGGCTTCTTCAGGAACAGCTTGACGATGGCAGTCAACAAAGTGAGTTGCACCTGCAAGGCAAAAACAAGCAGCTGTACTTGGATGTAATTCAAATAGTGTTGCACCAATAACAATACTACTATCAGGCGGGGCCCTGATACTGCATGGTATCAGTGAGTACGAACAAATAGAGCACCGATACCATTTTGAGAGCCAAAAGTTTATTCAACTATTGTCACCCATTCTAGGTAGGCGATAAAAAGTTCTACTGGATTCACTTTGTATTATTTTTTTCCTGCTTCACAAAGGTAGGCACCAGCTTGACAAAGAAATGATGGCAATTATTTTACATCCAGGTAGTGTGCAGTTCTTCTGATATACACACACACAGAGACATCAATTTCAAACAGATGGCATCGGTATCAGCCGATACTGCACAGCCAGGTATCGGGGCCAAAAATGACACTGGCGCAACACTAGTGGATAACTTGTAACTTGTTTAGTTCCAGTACTTTCCGGTCAGCTCACACTTTGTTTTTAAAAGACGGTGCAGCTAGTTGTTTGACATTAGTTCGCAGGAACCTCTTTTTACCATTTTTATTGAACTCACCTGAGTGCTCTCATCGTGAAAACCCTCCAGAAAGCTCTCCAGCAGCTCGTCGGCGTTATCGATTCTCTCTGCGTACTCTCCAACGATCCAGATCATGGCGCCTCGAGCATCGGGTTCATCCAGGGAGTCCAGGTTCTCACACAGAGTGGCAATGATGCTCTCATACCTGAAGAACATCCACATCTCAGTGGTCAGAATCCACTACGACTGAACAGATATTATTAGTCTGGATGATGGCTCAATAGAAACATACTTGTTTGGGTACTTGCGGAAAATGTCCCTAATGACCACAATAGCTTCCTGTACCACATAGTTGACCTTGGTTTGGATCAGATCGAGGAGAGTGCTGACGCAGCGCTCAGCCGATTGCTGCAGAAACAAAGGCCACCTTCATAAACCAACAAAAGGTCACAGTAGGTTGAAAGAACAAGTCCACACCAGAACTAGTAGCCAGGTCCAGTCACATTTGACTATTATATCACATCTATTATCTGAATTTGGATTGAAATGTTATTTTAAAACAAAGAGAAAAGGATAATTGAGGATGACATTTGGAAGATTTTTGGGAAGATTTTGAAACGCCGTTTTCGCGTTTCCATCTTTAAGCTCTAACCGCATTTTTTTTTTTTTTTTTTTTTTTACACGCATGCGTCATAGCGTCGCCTCTAAACACGCATGCGCGACACAGTATCACAACAACAATGGCGCCGTACTGTGTTGAATGATTGCTGCTCATGCTACTCACCCTGCTGTCGGGCTTACAACAGAATCTTCTTCTTCTGGAATATCTCCAGGAAGAACAGAGGAATATCGACGACATAGTTCAGCACCTGAATTTGACTGAACCACGAAAATGGACCCGCAGGGCAGCCATGTATAAATATTAGTGCGCATGCCCAACATTTCGTCGCCTATTTTTGCTTTGGCACCACAGCGCGACTTATAGGACTGGCATACATTTTGCAGCGTTTTCATGGATTCATGTGGACGATCACATTTATTTTACGTCTCCGTCTTTACGACAAATGTTCTGGAAAATATTAGCGTTTCGTGTTCGTTTTGACTTTGTGTGGACGGGCCTAAATCCCATCCGACACCTTCAGTGCTTCTCCTGAAAGAATTTTTAGGGCTGCAACTAATGATTATTTTGCAGATAGATTAATCTGTCAATTATTTTTTTTCAATTATTAATTTAATAATTGGATGACAAAAGGTATCTTAAAGAAGACTTTTTACAAAATTAAACTAGGTGAATCTAAAATGCTTCCACTTGAGTTCTATGTAGAGCATATTGATAGAAGAAAAAGATTTTTTTATCTTAAATTTCGGTAATATTGTTACTCGAAGTGGGTTGCTCTGTCAGCTAAAGGCATTTTTACAGTCTCAATACTCCAGTTAACGAATCATCGATTACTAAATTAGTTGTCAATTATTTCAATAACTGATTAGTCATTATTTATCCGATTAACTGTTTTTGGCCCTAGATTTTTTAAGATAAATTCCAGCCTTTTACCTTCAGTAACAATGTATGTATTAAAGAATGTTGTTGTCAGCGGGACCTATTGATGCTTTGGTATGGTGTGTTAACTAAACACACACAAAAAAAAAAAAATGGATTTCTGGGGTTCAAACAGGACATCAGACGATACTCATCGTATTTCGGTCACCGACAGACCTCTAAAAATATTAGTTGACAAATGTTTTCACCTCCACTTTGATGGCACATCGTCCGATAGCTCGAACAGCTTTGCGCACAAAGTCAACATCTACTTCTGTGGCATATTCCTTCAGCTCGGCCAAAACCTGCAGGAATCCAATTACATTTTGTTAATTCCATTATAATAAAGTAAATAAAGCTAAACATATACAAAAAGAAAACCTATTTTCCCGAAGCCTTGCATTTAACTTCTGTTTGACTGTGTTTGGTTTCTAAATGTCTTTTTCAGCAAGAACCAACCTTCAGATTTGAAAGATAAAGATCGGCTGCGTTTCATCCAATAACCTTACCTGAGCAATGTTGGCCTGAGAGGCCAAACGGATCATGATGTCTAGTTTTTCCAGTTTCACATAGATTGGGTCGTTATACTTGACAAAGAACACTTTAATCTCCTGCTTCAGGATCTCAGGTCTGCAAAGAAAACCACAGAATTCAGCTCAATTTCCTGTCCATTTATAAAGGAGCGAAAAAAAATAAAGAATTGTATGTTTTATTCTTCCAGGGGACATAAATCTATAATGCAAAGCAACATTTAGGAAAAAAAAAAGTTGAGTAGATAAAGCTAGGATATTTAAAATATTTTTTGGCACAATTATACCATTTTTTTCCTGCAATAACAAAGTTGTGAAATAAAATCTTAAATTAAATTCTGTATTTTCCAAAATATATTGGAAATCTGTGCATTTTGCAAAGAATTTGCTTACACTGGGAGACCTATCAAAAAAAATGTACTGATCTCATACCTCTTCTGAACAATAAGGTTGATGTTCCTCAGAGCCACATACTGGACCTCTGGTTCTCCAGACAGCAAGGTAACCAGCGGGGGAGATAGTTTCTTCAGCAATGTGTTGTAATAATCAGAGTCCTTTGGCAGCAGCTCCAGAAACTTCATCAGGACCTTTACGGCGGACAGGACCACAGCTGAGTTGGCATGAGACAGTCGTGGAGTGACACGCTCACAGATGCTTTGAGACACAAAAGGAGAAGAAAGATCTCAGCACTATAAGCTAAGAGAAGAATGGGATATCCTTTTGTTTTAATAACCATCTTAATGAAATTTAATTAATTACAGCCTTTCTACCTCTGAGCCTCTCGGTCATCCTTGGGGTTGTAGTTGGACAGGCAGTCCAGGATAAAGATCTGCCCCCATTCAGTGCACTCGTTAAGGGCCGTCAATAACTTGTTGATATTCTGGGGATTCAGGTCCAGCAAATTGCTGTTGGGGTGAGACTCGCTGATCTCCGACAAAGCAGCGACTGCATTGGCAACAACCTGTGGGGTGAGGCTCACAGTTGTAAAACACAGACTTCACAAATATAGAATTAATTAAAGAATTAATACAGCTTTATCTTAATGGGCACAAACTAAAGTAAGTATATTTATGAAATATAAGGAGGAAGGCCAACCATGGGGTTTGAGTCAGCGATGAGATCTCTCAGGGAGTCCAGGAATCCCTGATCTTCCACCATCTGAGCATTGATGTCATGCAGCTTTGCCACGCAAACAGCTGCTGTCTTCCTTACATACGGGTCTTCATCCTTCAGGCACTTCCTCAGCGGCTCACACAGGTACTCTGTGATCTTATCCACCCGGATGCAGCCCATGGTGCGAACAGCCAGAGCCCGGATCAGAGGGTTAGGGTCCTCACAGTCCTATAAAATAGGTTGAGATTATTTTTTTTTTAAATGGGGTTTTATCCACTAGAGCCCAGAAGGGGATACAAAAAATCTTTGCATTGTTTTAGTGTGTAAAGATTGTATCAAAAAGGGCAACTATAGCTAATCAGAACAACTTCCAGAATGTTACCACATGGCAAACACACACTCTAGTATCAAGTTGTGAAACACTCACCTTAACAAAGCTGTTCACAGCCATGATGGCCATGTCTGGCTGGCTTTTGGCGTAGTTCATTAG
Source organism: Cyprinodon tularosa (assembly GCF_016077235.1). Lineage (NCBI taxonomy): Eukaryota > Metazoa > Chordata > Actinopteri > Cyprinodontiformes > Cyprinodontidae > Cyprinodon > Cyprinodon tularosa. Next base: position 183,768 of record NW_024039353.1, read on the forward strand.
GTAAAGGTAGACCAACTTCTTCAGCTCCAGGTTGTCAGTCTGCATACAGTTCACCACATCTGGGAACAAAGAACTGAGAAAAAAAAACACAGTTACATTCTCCAGTTTGAATGCTCATGATTAGAAGCTATGAAAACAAAAGTGTTTTTGGGCCTGTAGGAGTCTGTATGTTAGAAATAATACACCGGTCACATCATCATTATGAACACATATCCCCATAGTGGTGGCAGCATAATCCTTTGAGGATTACAGCAGGAACCAACTGTCAATATGTGAAGTTTAATCTGCTGGTGTACCTGACATCTTTGCCAACAGTCATGGCAGCGATGACCTTCTTTACTGCCTCTTTTCTTTTCTCTTTCTTCTCATTGTTCAACTCCGCCTTCAGCTCAAAGATCTCCCCTAAAAAATGGATGATACAGACATGTCTTACAAATACCTATTGTTTAGTTGAAAAAAAAAAAAAACATGTTTCTTATTTTTAGGAAACAAATATAAAAAGAAAATAATCTGTGAATATATAGAAGAAAAAAAAAACAATGCATGTTTTTACACTTTTTTTGCATTCACCTTTTTTGTTGGTAGTGAAATATTTGGAGTCTGTCATGGTGGTGGTGTTTGTTATCTGAAAGAAACCAAAACAATTGAGTTTTTTTTTTTTCTTAACCACAATAAAAAAGATGATAAAGACCAGAGTTCAGTTCAATAAATCACAAAAACCTGGCCTGGAAAAGCATGTTTTATTTTGCAAGTTCCTACAAGGATGTAGAAATGCTCAGCTTTATCCCACATAATTGATGGTCAGTAACATATAATCAAAACTATATGCAACAAAAAAACATTTTTAAATGTTTTGTAATAGAAAATTTTACAGCAGACAGTCACTAAAACAATGAAGGGAACCAATAAAAGGTCATGGTTAAGAAGTACCTGTTAAGAGTAAAATTAGATAGTTTGCCAATGGAACGGGTATCTTTGCTCTCAAAATAAAATAATTAGATAAGGTGCACTTGAAATAAGACAATGCAGTTGTGTTTTCTTATTTAGAATATAAATTGTCTTATTCCATTGGCAAATGACTCTTTTACCTCCTCAATCCAAGAACAAATGCATTTATTTTACGGGGAAAAAATGACTTATCTAGATTTCGATTTTTTTCCAGTGTAAACACATAATCAGATATGTTGAATCTAATCTGAGCTGAGGAAGAACGGGGGGTATTAAACTATTTCTCAGTAGTTTCAAGTCTTTTAAGAAGAAAGTCGCTTGTGAAGTTTTCAGTGTCGATAATTTAAAAAGGACTTTGTCATCTTCTGCTGTTGGTCCATTTTGCTTAACCAAGTTTCTCGCCCCTACAGCCAAAAACCTCCCAGAATCTATGCATCATCACCACGCAAACTGATCTGATCCAAATCCTTATGAGAATCTATGGAGTATCTTTAAGGTGGAGTTGAAGACACTAAAGCAGACAAAGTGTGATTCCCAACTTGGGCCATCTCACCCCTTATTCTCCTTTTTGCTGTCATTCTTTGTCTTAATAAGACCCCATTTGTGACAAAATCTTCAGTAAATACATTATATAAACCTTCTACAACAAGGGAGGATTTGCACACAAGGACATTCAGCACCATTCATTTCATATGTTATGCTATTTACATGCATGCATGCTTCCCTCATGCAAAATGAAAAACTGTTCACTGCAATCAAAGGGACTATTGTGGTAAACAGATACAGAAGTAATCCAGGCAAACAGCAATTGTGCTTATCAGACAGCTCACCTTGCCCAACAATGTGGATAGATTTCTCTGATTATTTATTGCACGTTACTGAATCTGCGTCACTGGTTTTAGTGATAGGAAAATGGTAAAGATTTACAAGTTAAATCTCCCACCAATAGTTTTATTTAAGAGCCATTTTCTGCATCAGCCCGCCCCGTTGTTGTATCCTCAAATATCTCCAGTAGTAATCGAAAATACTTTATTAAAACTGGTTTCAGCATGGGGCATTCATGTAAAGCGTTTAACATTCGCGAAACTGTCAGCTCGCAAAAATGTGTTTAAACCTCTTCACTTCCACTTTGCTAACGTTGGTTAGCTTCAACGCTGAAGTTAACATCTGAAATGAAACCGCAGCGCATTCTTCTCCTTTAAATGAAAATTTAAATGAAATACTAAACCTGATGATTCTTCATTGCTTACAGGAGTGTGTTTCAACGAAGCTATAAGTACCCTGCATTGTCAATGACTTCATCCGAAGGTGGGCTAAATGCCAAAACGGGTTTTTACACAAATACACATTCCATTCATCAAAAATATCGGATTTAAAAGACTCGTGAGATTTGTGCAAATATTTAAATCCAGATGGTAGTCTAGTTTGTTAACATTTAGAACTACAGTTAATTGAATGTGCTATCATTTGCTAAAATAAAGAGAGAACCAGCATTACAATTCGAACACTAACTTCACCGTAGGTGGCTAGCCACAAGCTAATAGCACCGCCATCGTCAATCTTTCACTTCTAAAGGCTGAAAGCTTCGAGTCAGACAGGCTTCTGTGTTTCCAAATTCAGGAATTAAATAACACGTAGAGGGGCGTCTTTCTAGTAAAGATTGTGTTGAAATGACAGGGTAGAAAATGTGGAGGAAAGAAAGCGGCCCAGTTTGCATCATCGCTGCTGCTCATAGGAAAGCCGTTAAACGCAGTCAAACCATACGCAGATCGGCACACTGCCTAACATTAACCTCGCAGAATATAATAATTCACTTAAGATATTTAATTAAAATATAACTGACTTGCCTGTTGAATAAATGACACGAAGGATTTCCAATGGGGTGCAGCAGGACGAAGGTTGGTCCCTTCCCTGGTAAGGAGGAAGATGGAGAATGGTGTGTTCACGGTCTGGGAAAATTCCTAAACTTCCCGTTGTAACTAAGGTTTTTTAGTTTAGTTTAAAAAATATAAAGATGCGTTAAATGGAAAAATTACCAATAATCCTAAAATAGCCTGTGATTTGAAAAAGAAATTGTGTTCGGGTGTATAGCTTTTATATATATTTATAAATCATCACCTCTACACACCAGGAAGCAAAAAGAAAATTTGATGACATGTATCTAAATGGAAAAAAACGACTCAGATGTTTCTGGAGAATATATATATATATATTAAGGCTGGGACATTAACGCGTTAATTTCGATTAATTAATCATACAAATATTAACGCGTTAAAAAAATTAACGCATTTTAATCGCACACCAAAGTCTCCTGGAAGTCGTTTGGGATTTCACCCAAGTAATTATTTCACCTGTGGGGGCAGCATTAGAACTATGGCCAGAATACCGTCGGACAGAAACTGAAGAAGAAGAACAGAGAAGAAAGTTGCTTTTAACTAGAAGGAGAGACAACCATGGAAGAATTAGACGAAGCAGATGAAAACATTTTAGTTGGTCCTTTGCAGGGGAAATTTTGTTTTAAAATACAGGAGGGAAGAGTCGATAAGAGCGCGGTCATATGTAAATTATGCAACAAGGAATTCGCCCATCACCGCAGCGTATCAAGCCTCAAATATCACCTGAAGCAAAGCATGTAGCAGCTAGCTTGGCAGATACTAGCGTGGAAGCTAGCCCGACTGGGAGGAAGAAGAAACAACCCACACTACACCAGCTGACTGGCTTCAAGGGCAGGGTAAGCAAGACCAAGGCCGAGAAAATGACCAACGCGCTGGCTTACTGGGCGGCTCTCGACTGCAGACCCATTGCTGTGGTAGAAGATAAGGGGCTGTCTCAGCGTGAGGATGCCCTAAATCACAGATTTCTACAAGTGGCTACAGCACTCGACCCTCGCTTTAAGGTGTGTAATGGTCTTCTTTATTTTTCTCTTTTATTGCTTATGACTCTTTTATTTCCTCGGCCCCCTCCCCTCCCCTCTCTTATGGAATAACAACATCAACATGACTTGTATAGCACATTATCATACATAATTGTCATTCAGTGTGCTAAAGAGTAAAAAAAAATGAAAACAGAAAAAAATAATTCATGTTGTTTTATGGATTGAAGATAATTAACCAACTATTACCAAAGGCAGATGAGAATAATGCTATTTTTAATTTCTTTTTAAAACAAGATGCTGTTGGAGCAGTTCTAATATGGACAGTTTAGACTTGACCATAGGCACAACCAGTAGAGGAGATTCTGGATGATGGAAACCATGTATACTAATGAATTTCATCCAGCTTGTACTCTGTAAATCTCTGATTAATGTGACCACAAACCTGATTCTGATTCTTATTCTGATCTTAAGGACCTAAAGTGTCTACCAAGAGGAGAGCGAGGAGAGGTGTGGACCAGCATTGAGGCACTGGTGCAACAACAACCAGGCAGAGCCACACCGGAACGCACAGAGGAGCCAGCAAGGAAGAGGAGCCTCCTGCTGTATAATTCCGACTCTGAATCAGAGGATGAAGATGGGCCCAAAGGAGCCTTGGCCCGCTACAAGGCAGAGCCTACCATCAGTGAGAGAGACTGCCCACTGCAGTGGTGGTCCACTCATGAGAGAGCCCATCCACAGCTCTCTGTCCTGGCCCGCAAGTATCTAGGCAGCCCTGCCACTTCGGTACCCTGCGAAAGATTATTCTCCCTGGCAGGTAACATAGTTCAAAAGAAGAGGGCAGCCCTGAGCTCTGAAAATGTGAACAGGCTAGTATGTCTTAGCAACTGGCTGAAAGAGAGGAAGTAATCAGTTAATGTGTATCCTGAGGCCAGTTGGCCAGTTGTGTTTCAAATGGGAAAAATTGGAGGTCAATCACTGTCACTTTATGTTGAACTGAACTATCTGAATGGCCAATGTTATAAAGAGTTGGACTGAATTTCATTTAATTTCTGACTTATTTTTTGTAAACAGTTGAACTGTTGATAAATCCACGAATTGTGTTAAAGCCTCAGAGGCTTTTTGTTCTGAATGTACTTGAGTATTGCATTTTTGCGTTTAAAAAGCAGTATTAAGCTCTACCTATACCTATAGAGCTACCTGAATTTCTGAGTTTAGCGTTCCTAAATATGTTGAACTTTAAAATTTGCACTGGCCTGTTGATATTTCTTTAAAAAAAATAAACAATATTTTGTCTATTAAGCTTATGTGTTGTCATTCAAAATCCATGTGGAAAAAGTTACTTCCTGCAGTTTCCAAGTATGCGATTAAAATGCGATTAATTCGATTAATTAATTTCACAGCCATGCGATTAATCGCGATTAAAAAATTTAATCGCGTCCCACCCCTAATATATATATATATATATATATATATATATATATATATATATATATATATATATATTCACAAAAGTGAGTAAAAAGTGAGTTAAAATCTTTGAATTATGTCTAAGGCTGGCCAGCCTGTCTGGGTTATAGGTCTACTTTTTTTTTTTTACAAAAGTTTCAGACCTTCCATATTTCAAGGTTATTCTAAAAGATTTGGACCCAGATGCAGCTCTGTTCTTTGGTCAGACAATTTCAAACCTTTTATCTTTCTCTAGTGACACCATTCCTATATGGATTTTTGCAGGATGGTCAAAGGTTCTCTTCATCTTGAATTTTTTATCAGAAGTCTGGAGATTTTCTGCCAAAATGCAAAGGTGTCACCTTCATTTTAAAGGTTTAAGCCACAACAGGTGTCTGACTTGTTTATTCATGTGAAACACAACTACGGTTTCTACTGCCGGGGACGGGGCCCCACTTCACACAGCAGGGTTAGTGGCAAACCAGAGTAAATTCTGGTGTAAATTCTTGCATGTCCTGGTTCTTATGTCTCAGCAGAAAAAAAAGAAGCTTTATCTTGTGAAAAATTATTACAAGAAAAAATATTCACTTTTGTGTATTATGTTCTTCTTAAATGAGACTTGCACAAGGATGTGTCCAAAATTATGTGTCCATCACTGGAAGAATTTACTGAGGTTGGAGTGCAAATAGACTGAAGATATCTCCATCTGGAGAGGGTCGTTTAGAGGTTTTTATTGTTTACAAGGGAATAACTCTTCCTAAAATGTAGTTTAATGATTACATCTGATTTTAATATCCTCAGCAAGTACTAATTAATATTAATCAGGGATCATTTTCATCTTACTATTAAGTGTACAGTACAGTACAGCGTGAAATATTGTGAAAAATGTCTATTGGGGAATCACATCAGTAGTAGTTGCCTGTTATGTTTCACCTGGACACATATTCAATGCACACAAAAAAATATGGTGTGCAATTTTTTTACGTTTCATTGCAGTTATTTACATCATTTTCTGCAAATCTAAGGCCTTTCTCTCCTATTTATTGTCTAATGTTAAATAGAAATGTTATATGTAGATATATATCTGTATTTACTTTTTAAATCTGTTATAACCTATTTCTATATATGAATGTTATATTTATTTCTATGTCTTAAATTTATATCTAGACCAACATATTATGTCTAACTCTTACATCTTATATCTAATAAATATATTTTAGGTCTAAATATATATACATTACATTTAAATAATGAACCTGAATATATATATTCAGCCCACCGTTCCTCCTCATCCCCAGTGGCCTGAGGGTGTGACCACTAACTGAGCTGTAGAGGCTTCTGTCCTACTGTTACCATGGCCAATAACATTATCTTTGTGCCTTTGAAGAGGGCTTCTTATGTACACATGCAAAACACAGAGTATTTAAGATGCCAGGTTTAGTTACCCAACTGAAATGATCTGTCTGAAATTGAAAGGTCTGAGTAGAGCAGAGATGGGTAGGAAAACTCAGAGTATCTGCTTACTAATCAGGGTATGATGACAATTCATTCTGAAACAAGGCCCTGCAGACAAAAATATTTAAAGCTCTACTCAGATCAAGGTTTAGGTCTCTATATTGATATAGCTGATATTGATTATGTGATGTTAATCTAGGTTTTGCTGCAAAAAATTGTTTTATTTGATAAGAAATAAAAACTGGTTAAAAGGGCTACAATCCCAAAGAAAAAACATTAAAAAAAGATAACCAAAGCAGTGATTTTATACATTTAATTCATAAAAACTTTACAAACTGCATTAAAAATTGAAGACTGTCAACTAAAGCAAGTACATTTCTCTTAGCTGGTGTTTTTTAAAAAAAAAACAGCCCCTTTGACCAAAATAACATTACCTATCAAATTATTTTTTGTAAAAGGGAAACAAATAATAGAACCAACTCTTCATGCCTCTGTTTACCACACCGTTACTCATCCTGGCATCCATTCTTATGTCTGCATGAAGAGTGAAAAAGATAAATATGATCTTTTGTGCTGTTTTAGTACAAGTGTTCTAATAATTGTCTCAAATCATTATGATATGATTCATGATTAATCTTGACTGTTATGCAGACGATTCCAGCTGAAGTTGGGCAGTAGAGTTAAGGACATCTCTTGGAAGACTTTCTCTGGCTTCCTGCAGCCTTTTATGGGCCCTCTGGTAGGCCTCTAATAGGAAACAAGCAGATGCAAAAATATTACAAATCACTTTAAGAAAACATGCTTTGCAAAATAGCATCAAACTGATTTCTAAACACCTGAAATTTAGCAATAAAAATGTTTGATGACATAATGCAACCAAGACAAAGGCTAATCTGCTTCTAATAATACATTATTTTAGATTATCCCAATAAAAATCATTAAAATGGTGAATGGTTAAAATAAAGCTTACAGTGCACAACTATTAACCATTGAAAGAATAACTTTTATGTCACCACTAATTTGACTCTGGGAGCTAACTGTTACACAGAATTGATTGCTGATGTGGCCATGTCATTTCTGTTGCTTTATATGCACTTAGAAAACGCTTTCCAACACACTAGGAAGGGACGGTTTCAGCAAATTAAATCACTGATTCTCCAGGATCAAAACTGAAATTCTACTTTAGCGTTTTGTTATGTTTTTTACCCAGGATGCTGCAGACCGTTCCTTGTTGGCTAAAGCCTCCAAGCTGGTCCACCACTTTCTGCCTTCTTTTCTTCAGGTGGGCAGCATCAACAAAGGCCCTGAACAAATCAAACATGCAAACATTAAAACAGACTTTCCATTATTTTTTAAATTTTATTTAATTCTAATATTAAAACATCTATCGCATGTAGACGTTTAATCTGACATTTAACCTTTTTTTTTATTGCACTCATATAAACATTAACAGTTAAAAGCTGGAGTTTTCCTCATTTGCATGTTTGTCGAAATAGTATTGTCTGTGAAAATATATTTCTTGTATTTCTGTCAAAAGTAAGCATTTACCTGGCTTGTTGGATGCATTGCAGACTAAAAGTAACACTTCCTGTGGTTTCTGTGGAAAAGCCGAAGCGACTCAGCCTCTCTCCCTGAAACCAAGAAAAAAAAAATTGTCTTTAAACATCTTAACATTGATGGTTTTAAAAATTGTAGTTACTTTTATAGATGTACACAGCTTTAAATAATAAACAAACACTACACGTGAACAAAGCAGTTTCCATTCAAACTTCCTCTTAGAAGACATTAAGTAATTTAAAGGCTGTTGATCCATTTCAATCAAACATACAACTGAAGGATATCTCCCACCTTAAACTGGACTGTTTGCATTTTGTAATTTTAGAGTCTACCTTAAATGTCCCTGGTATTCTGACGTAGCTGCTGTCTTCAAGTTCTGCAGAACCTCCAATGAAGAAGCGCCTCAAAGCAGAGACTGTCCCCGTCTGAACAGGTCTCCACGTGTGACAGGTCACCGTGTGCCTCCCTGGCACACATACACACAACCAGGACAAAACACTTCATTTCTAAATCACATCCTGCAGTAGTTAATTTATGCTATGATAAAATATTTAATCACATTTAGGCTCTGTAGTTTAATGAGTACGGATATAGTACGGTGAAATCTCCATCACCAGCTTACATAGGAGGCGTCTTACCAGGCATAGCGGGGAAAAGTAGATAGCCATAACCTTCAGTTCGATAACGCTGCCAGGAGTCAAGGGACAGGACTTTAAAATAAAGCGCTGGCCACTGAGGAATTAACTCTGCAATTACAAAAACACATGTATGGGTCAGTGCAACTTATAGAAAAAATGTTTAATCAAGATTTCTGAATGTACAACTGATACTCTAACGGGGGGACGTTCAGAGACAGTCTGTATTTAACATCATTACCCATTTTTATGTGCTTTATTGCACTTATAGCTAAAACCTGCATGAGTTTTAGCTAAACATATTCTAAGCACAGCTAAAGCAGTGTTTGGCTAATAATTCCCAAAATTAAAACTTTTGCTCAAGTTTTCATTGACAGTTCATATATTTTCCACTGGTTTTCCTGCATCATAGTTTTTACATTGGAAAATGTATGGAAACATGGAGTTAAGACAAATTAAGCAGATTTGAAAAGTCCCACCAGACATTACAATGGTTTTGTTTTCTAGCAAAGTGCATGTCCATAATCTCCAGACATCCAGTTCATATGTAAAAACAACAAATGAGGTTTGTCGTAATCCTCCTTTTAGGGCCCATTTGAAAGAAATCCCGCCAAACGCACTGCATGCATATGGAAGGGAGATACAAACAGCACATGAATCTGTATTATTAGATATTAATGTTTGTGCAGATGGGATTATCATCCCTTGTTTTAAACAACAATTATGTGCTCTGTATGCGGAACCCAAAACCGTCTTTATGACAAACCTTTGCTGGGGGGCTACTTACCTTCACTTTCTTTTTCACTCATGTAAAAAGCTTCAAAGCTGAATGGGTAGCCGAAAAAAGCTACATTTTCCTGTTGGCAGATTTTAAAAGATTAGGTCTAAACAAATTTCCTCTGGTTCTCAAGAATTTCCAGTGAAATCAAAAAAATGTAATACAGACCTTCCCCAGCGATTTTGTCTTGCAAGTCTGGGTAACACCTGACACAGGCTGGAATTGTAAGCTTGACCAATCTTAAACACATATCAAGGAAACAACCGCACTACAATTAGATACCAATACTATGAGAAAAAAAAAGTATAATATATTAGATGTGACTCACTATTCGGCAGTTCCATGAAGAAGTTGATGTATAAGTTATCATATTCAAAGCCTTTAGCTGAAACTGGAAAGAGGAAACATAATGCAGGATTTTTCACGTCTAAATGTTAATCTCCAGGTTTAATATCATTCCATCCAAAACCCTTTCCTTACCTATCTCTCCATGCAGCAGGTAACGTAGAATACCTACAGGAGGCTGGAGGACAAAGTGCAGAAAATATTTCATCTGCTTTTGAGATTTGATCCATTATTATGCTAATCATTGATTAATGTTCTAAATATCCCAAAATATGTTAGGGTCCAGACAGTTTGGACGGATAATATCTTCTGTCAACATCTCTCTTACCATCTCAAAGTCCTGCCCAACGAGGCTGCTGAGGTATTCCTTATGCCTGCCATACAACTGCAGACAAAAACCAGGGTGTGTGTTAGTCTCATAGTCCTGGTTGTTAACAATGTGGCACATGAAGAACAATCATCACATACATCTTTGTACATGTTCTGCTCCCTGTCTCGTTCATCTGGTTTCATTGTCATGGATACATTCTCCAGAGTTAAACGCCAGACTTCTCTCTTCTCCCCCTCTGTTACAATCCTGTAAAACAAAGCAAGCATCACTCTGACTTTACCATTGCAGCAGGTTCCCTGTTTGTAATTTTAAACCCAAAACATTACTATATTTTGTTAGGATTTTATGTAACAGTCTTACAGAATGTGGTGCAGATTTATGCAGCAAAAAGAAAAAAAACTAAAGTGACATGCATGGGTATTTTGCCCATTGCAAAATCTTCCTCTGCACTAGTAATAGCTGCAAATGCTTTAAGGTATGATTATAAAAGCTTGTAGATTTAGTGAGGGAATTGTTTTTCAGTTACTCGTTGGAAAGCAGCACAGTCTAAATCAGAATAAATTGAGAGCATCTGTAAAAAGCATTTTTCAAATTTTGACACATATTCTTAAATTGATTTAGATCTAGACGTTGATTGGGCTATTTCATCTTATCAATATGTTCTCCTTTAAAGCAGAATTTTCTTATCAGGTTTTCATGTAACTGAATAGAGGCCAGACAATGGCTGTATGCTACACCCCAATTTAAAATCTTGTTCCACAGGGTTTATCCTGACTTGTCCTGAAACTAGCTCTAGTCACATCTGACAAAGTTTAATGTTCCTGGTTAAAAGCAAAGTTATACAAAATCAAAAAACCACTGAGTATTACTGATTATCCTACCAAAGTAATAAATAATAATAATAATAATAATAAAACTTTATTGATCTCACACTGGAGAAATTTACCTCTACATTTAACCCATTCCCTTCGGGGGCAGCAGGCTGCTGTTGTGGATCCCGGGGAACAGTGTGGGGTTAAGGGTCTTGCTCAGAGACCCAGAGATGCAGTCTGTGGGAGTGAGGCTCAAACTCAGAACCTCAGGATTCCAAGCTCTATGCCCTAACCACTAGGCTGCCAATAGCCTGCCAGATCTCTGTAGCTTCTTCAAAATTAAAATGTTGGGTCATGTTTATATACTGAGATTATATAAGACAAATTTGGGTTAGAAAAATGAGGTGATGACTGAATGTAGTCGTTTGTATCCGAGTTAATTTAGGGGTATCAGAGTAGTGGGATTTGTTCAAACTGCACACACAACTTTCCCAATTTGTATTTATAAAATATTTTGAAAACAATTATTTTCTCTTCACAATACTTGGGGTTTGCTTTAGGTGGTTTATCACACATAATCCCTGCAAAACACCATGAAGTTTGTGACGGTATGCAGAAAAGCTAAGAGGAACTAGCTTGCTAACTACGGATGTGACGCAAAACTCCATATGACATGCTCCAGTGAACGATTTTGCATAAACATTTGAATAATACATTTTATTGTATTTGTATTTTAAATACATTTGTGTAAGGTTTATGCTTTATACATCATGTGCATTGTTACTTTATTAGCCAGATTAGACAGAGTAGAGGGCCTTCCTTCACATTGTGGATGTCACGGTGTGTACGGAGGTCATCTAATCAGGACAGCCTTCATGTCTTTAAAAATACACAGGATATGGGCACATATTGGAGCCGGACTGATAGAGGAGAGCTATCTGTAATCCTTGGGCATTGATGGCGTGTCAGTTTTTGATACAGAGAGCTAAGCATCCACCTGATGCAACACATAGACTCATGAGCTATAAGAAGGAGAAGATGACCTTGTTCTGGGCTCAATCTTTGATGGACGCTCGAGGACGTGATTTTTGAGCCCACAGCTGTGCAAGGTCCAAGCATTTTCTCTGTCCTGTAACGACCTGATCTGGAATAAACTCTGTTACTTTTTTCCTGTTTTGATAGTCCTTTTTTATACGGTTTTTCCCAGTTTGAGTTAAGAGTAGTAAATAACTTGCTCCCAGGAAAAGAACCGTGAGGAAGCCCCGGGGCGCAACAGCTTTTTAGGGGACATAACTTCCTCATTTAACATTTGATATGTTTTTTTACTATTTTTGAAGGCTGCTTTAAAACAAAATGAAATTCTCCAGAGAGCTGTTCTAAACAAAATTTCTTTTTGTTTTACACTTGTGTAAACAAAATGACAAATAAATCTGTTTAAGTCTAAGTCTAAATATCCTAAGGATATAATGTGTGCTCTCCATACAGCATTCATTTCCATTGCAAAATTGCAGTTTCCATCTTCTGGCTATCATATAAGAAAAGCACTCTTGCATTATGGGTAATTCTGGTGCTGAGATTCACGCATTGCGAAGTCCCTCCTCCCGTGCTGTGATTGATCCACTGAGATCTAAACGGAGTTGATGGCGGTTTACCAGACTGAATTACTCTCCTTGTAATTCAGTCTGTCAGTCGAGGCTAAAGGGGAACTATGTGTGTTTCCTCGTGTCGTAATGAACTTGCCTGTAGTGCTCTTTGCCTTTGTTGAAGTCTGGTTTAACAATGATCGTTCTGCTGCCGTCTGTTTTTATGGTTGCCAGCAAACATTCGTTATCCTTCTGGCCCAACCTGAGACAGCAGGATTGATGAATAAGACATTCATAATAAGCACTGACGGTGAGTCGTTAATTAGGCAATAAGGTAACAAAAGTGGAACACAGGTCACTTTCCAAATCTGATAAACAGCTGTCAGAAGAACAATGTACAACAAATCAGCTTCCTTTATATCTCTATGCTACATATTAACTATTAAGTCAGCAGGTTCCTCAAGATTATTATTAACTGTCACTACTATTGTAATTTTGGACTACAACATTTGAAATTTAGCATCCCTGAGTAAATGACAGTAATACTAAACAAATCTATAGACCTATAAATGTGTATTTTCCCCTTAATTTTGATGCAGGATGCTAAGTGAAAGGAGATCTTTTATTGGTCTTACTTTCCAGGCGGGCCCAAGTCACCCATGATATGCATGGTCTGCATGGAGTTATTCACCACCCGGCTGGTCTTCACAAACTCCTCTGTGGGATCCCAGTTGATAATTCTTGATTTAGGAATACTACTATCCCTTAAAAAATAAAAAGCCAGTTTATTGTAAGACAGAATTGTCTTCTTATTTTTTTTCAGATAAATGTTGAAGCATAAGCTGGAATTTCTCCTACATAGTTCGCCTCTCCTGCCGTCTGTGTCTGACGCTGGCCATCCTTTCGGCCAGGAAAGTGGGCCTTGATTTGGTGGTGGAGACCAAGTCATTGTGCTGCTTTTAAGACAAAATAACAAACTTAATGTCTGCATTACAGAAACCATTTGTCAGTCAACTACACTTAACTAATAAACAAAGTGATAGAGGTGACACAATCTATGTCTTAAATCAAAACTATCAATAATAAAACAGTCAAAATTAATTTTAACCATCATTTAAAATATTACTTAATTCATGGAGAAAGCACTCTTTTGGGTCCATTAAATAATTCATTTACCAGTTGGTGAAGTGGAAGGAAGTTTGTGTAGCGGTCATGATCGGTGTAGGTAAAAATCCTCTGATTGCGTCGGCCCTTCTTGTTGAAGGCCCGGATTTCTGTGTGGTACTGGCGATCCAGAGGGGTTTGACAGGCCGCCTCGTTCTGATACAGCTCCACTTCATACTGTAGTCGCAAGCACAGAAAAATGAGAGGGGAAAGTCATTAAAACATACGGTAATTAAATAAGGAAACTGCATACTAACAGCATACTAACATATCTGCAGGCATATATATTTAAATATACACTTTAACAATACCTCAAAAACCCAAGAAATGACAAAATAACAGAATTTTTTTTGTAAAATACATTTAAAAATTGCAACTCTGGAGAGAATAAATCAGGCGAGTCCCACATTTATTGCTCAAGTTACTCACCGCCATGCGATCCGGTACCCATGATTAAAAAGCCATTACTACAACCCTGTTATAACTTCAGGCATTTAGTCTGGTTTGGTTCTTGCTTCTAAACTGAGATTGAGCACTAAGGTGTGCTTGAAAGAGCTACATTATATTTGCTCGCCCATCCAAATGACAGGAATCAGGTATTCTACCACTTCCATGACCACAGATGTATAAAATCAAGCTCCTAGCCATACAGACTGCTGTTACAAGCATTAGTGAAACCATCAGCTATATCATGAGTAAATGGAAGTGTTGGGGAACAACATTGACTCAGCCATTAAGTCGTGGGCCATGTAACTGATGAAGCAGCGTTAGTGGATGCTAAAGCACAAAGAGGCTGTCAACTTTCTGCAATGTCGGTCCCTACATACCTCCAAACTTCCTTTGGCTTTCAGATTAGCTCTAGAACAGAGAGCTCCAATGGGTTTCTATGGCCCATCAGCTGCATCCAAGCCACACACCACCAAGTGCAATGCAAAGCTCCCGATGCAGTGCTGTAAAGCACAGCACCACTGGACCCCAGAGCATTAGAAACACATTATCTGGAGTGACGAATCATGTTTCTCCATCTGGGAATCTGATGGAGGATCCTGAGTTTGGCGGTTCCCTGGAGAATGGTACTTGTCTGACTGCATTGAGCCAAGAGTAAAGCTTGGTGGGGGAGGGATGATGGTGTGGGGTTGCTTTTCAAGAGCTGCTTTATCATGTTTTTTATCTTTATTTGCTTTTATTCACATTTTATTTTATTCTACTTTATGGTGAAATTCATGTAAAGCATGCTGAATCATCCTTGTACTGAATTATGCTATACACATTAACTTGCCTTGCCTTACTGCCAAACCTGCCAGATTACTATCCTCTATTAAATTTATAGTGTATTATCTGGTGCTTGAGGGAAAATGGGGAAATTATCTGCAAAATATTAGAATACCTGTGTGAAAATGTAATGAGTAGAAGTCAG
Organism: Cyprinodon tularosa; assembly: GCF_016077235.1. Classification (NCBI taxonomy): domain Eukaryota; kingdom Metazoa; phylum Chordata; class Actinopteri; order Cyprinodontiformes; family Cyprinodontidae; genus Cyprinodon; species Cyprinodon tularosa. Next base: position 199,114 of record NW_024039353.1, read on the forward strand.
AAGTAGAAAAATAAGTAATGGAATAAAGTATAGATACCTAAAAAGTGTACTTAAGTACAGTAACAAAGTATTTGTACTTCGTAATTTGACACCTCTGTATAGGACCAGTTTGATATAACACAATTTCATACAATATATATAATTAGGGGGGTCTCCGCTCCAACTCCCCATTAGTTTGGGGGTCCTTAGCCTGGAAAACTTTTAAGACCCCTGATTCATAGCATTTGTCCAACTACCATAAACAGCAATTAACCCTCTTTTACTGCAGCTGTTTGTTATTTAACCATCGGTGGGACAAACCCACAGTTTTTTTTTACCTGACTGAAGAGTTTCTCTTGCCAACCAACCACCACCTCCTCTTCATTATCACCTGTCAATAGAAACAAGAGAGATGACAAACTACTTAAATCCATTCATTTTTTTTTTCAAGATGGTTTTGAGGTATATCTAAAGTGACAAAAAGATCTTGTAATGCATCTTTAGTCATCTCCCTTCAGTACTTATTGTACCTGAGTGGTCCTGTGATCTGAGCGTCTCCAGCTCGATGTCCCCCTTTGCTTTCTGGGACAGAACCTGATGCTGGAGGTGCTGAGATATGTCAGCTGTTGAAGTCACCCGCTGGATACGGACTCTGGAGGTGGATGCCATATGCACCGTTATCATTCACATTAAGCTATCTTATTCCAAATGAAACTGTTTAACAGCGTTTTACTTACTTTATTTTTAAGTTTTTCACGGCATCCCGGGAGCGATAAACTGCGTCCCCAGTGTCTGTGTTCCAGCGCTCTGCCATTTATTTAGCAAACATTCACAGACACGCGCCTCGGGTTCGCAGCTACGCTAGCTTGCTCAAATATATCAATAAATAAATAAAATAACTCAACACTTGAGAAGCAGAAACATCTTATAGCAAAGCATACCGTTTAGAATAACACTGTGAAGAAACGACATCAATATAAAACTATAAAAAGACACCACAAATAAGAAAATTACATTCCGCTTGTTTAGCACAGAACAGGAGAGGAGAGGACAGTTGTCGTTTCCATGGAGATTTGTTCTGTTATTTTATGCCACTGGCACAGCAGCTATAAAGGATCATTACCGCCACCAAGTGGACTGAAGTGTGAACAGGAAAAACAGAAAAGAAAAAAAATGAAAGAAAAGGAACAAAACTAGATTTTTACTCATATCAATTCTAAAAATAATAATAATAATAATAATAATAATAATAATAAAAACACTTTCAGTTGTAGAATAAAATTATTCTGTCCTTTTTGAATGGTTTGTAATGTGCTCTTTTGTCTGTATGCATTGCACCTCATGGAAACATGCACAGATTCAAGTAAAATTGCTTTAAATTAAATAAAATTTTAAAATGCTTTAAATTAAAGCAGTTATTAAGACCTGTGTGTGATGTCATACATCGGGTACTGTTTATAATAGCGTACATATCAATGTGTGTAACCATATTGTTTTGTTGTTTGTTTCTTCTTTGTTTGAGGTGGCAGCATTATGCTGTGGGCTTGTCTCACAACCAGAGCCACTGACAGTGCCTGTGGCCCCTCAGCCAGTGACGTTTTTGTTTTACAGAATATTTCTAGTGTCTGTTTTCAGTGCAGGGTCCATCACAGGGTCCAAGACCAGTTCTCCAAATCCCTTTCCTGAAATACTTGTATCAGAAACTATATTGTTTTTAACAAGACAGTGATCCCCCAAAAATATTACAGATTGTTTTGGAATGTATTCAAGGTCAAAACTATTTAAACTTTATAGACTATATATAAAGCCAGCTTTTTATATGAAATTAACCAGATTAAATGAAGTCCACCATTTTGGATTAACAGGGTTAAACATTTAACCCGAAGTTCTCTTTACCCTTGCTCATTACTATAAGAAGACTTCTTTTCTGCCTTACCAGGAAGCATTTTAGCAAATATTTACAAATAATGCTGGTGATCAGGTCATAGGCATTCAAAATAAATAAGTACATTTTTGAGTGGATGTGCTCTCTTCGTCCTCTGGCATGGGAGCTGCCTTGGAGCTCGTCTGCCTGGCTGTGTGTTTCCTGGACGGGGCCGCCTTTTACAGCTGCTTTTTGTATCTCTGCTTCTGTCTCCTTGAACCCCAGTCGGCCTCGGCAGATGGCCGCTCACACTGAGCCTGGTTCTGCTGGAGGTTTCTTCCTGTTAAAAGGGAGTTTTTCCTCTCCACTGTCGCTACAAGCATGCTTAGTGTGGGGGATTGTATTTGAGTCAATGAGTCAATGCAATCAACTGGTTTTCCTTAGATAGAAAACTTTGTATCAATTTGACTGTATGATCTGGTTGAACTGTAAAGTGCCTTGAGATGACATGTGTTGTGAATTTGGCGCTATATAAATAAACTGAATTGAATTGAATTGAATTTTGTTTGTTTGTTTGTTTTTTTGGAGTTTACAGATAATAGAATAGAATAGATTCCTTTATTGTCCCACAATGGGGAAATTGTAGTGTTACAGCGGCCAAAGATTATAACAAAAGTGGTCACACAAATGTAGACCTTAGGAAAGGGTATAAAAATAAAAGAAGAGTAAAAAAATAACAAATAAAATACTACACTGTAATTTGATTATTGAAAAATTCAGGCTCCTAATTCTCTTTTTGAAAAGCATCATAGCATTTCCGTTTATCGTTCAACCCAAGAGAAAGAACAGTCCAAAGGCATTACTATAAGGAGCTTTTCTCACCTCCGCTCTTTATTTTAGTCCAGTAGGGGGCGGTAGTTCCTCCCAGCGTCCACTGAGATTCAGAAGAAGCAGCTCAGGCGGGTATGACGTAGTAGTAGTTAGCGCGGGTGGACTGATGTTGCCGATGTGTCACCGTGTTGTTGACCCAGTATAACATTACTTTGCAGTATGGCTTCATTTGTAACCGAGGTGCTCGCCAGCTCCGGGAAGCTGGAGAAGGAGGACCTGGCCGGTAAAATAAGCAGGATGTCCCGGAAAGTGGAAGATACTAAGGTAGTTGTTTTTTTCTAACTAGCTTTAGCATCTGCTACTGTTAGTGTTCAATAAAGTTAGAACTTCGGATTGCTGTGAACTCCTGACTGCCAGCTAAGGTCTGCTGAGAGTTTTAAAGTAGCTATTCTCAAAAAGTAGTCTTTGATTAATAAAAATGATAATAATTTGGTTTAGTATTCATTAGATTTATTAACTGTTGCTTGCAGGTTTTCTTTGTAACATCTGGGTGTCCTTGAATGCATCATTCACACATTTAGAATCCACATTCATCATTATTTTTAGTTACCTTATCTGTCAAATATAGGTTATTTATTTTTTATGACTGCTGATCACATGAACAAACTGTACAGTGAATCATATTTGATGTTGTTTATCAGGAGGAAATGTGTGACATGATGAACAAGAAGTACAGTGAATTTTTACCAAACCTTCAAGCATCAGAGGACCTAATGCTGCAGGTTGAAACGGTCACTAAAGAAATGGAAAATCTTAAAAATTGCATCGAATCTGAGGTATGATTAAGTTATTAATATGTCTTTTTTAATTATAGATATATAGTTTATTAATGGTTTATATTTATAAGTTCAATAATAATAGAATAGGTTGTACTTGCTGCACAGTGGTTGTTATTCCTTTTGTTTCTATGGATCCAGGTGCAGCAGAACATCCAAGTGGCGGGGAACGAATACTTAAAGCTGAAGCAGCAGCTGGAGAAAAACACTATGATTATAGAAATGCTCGAACACTTAAAGGAGGTACGCTGTGTTTGTTGAAATGTGCTGCTGCTTGTTTGAGCGTTTCACCATCTAAACTCCTTTTTCTGCTGCAGTTTCACAGCGCGATGGAGGAATCCAACGAAGCTTTACAGAAGAAAAAGTATGTGGATGCCGCCACCTGTTTGAAAAAAGTAAGAGCTCCTTGTAGCCCTTCCTTCCTTACTGTGTTATATGAAGGATTCAGGTGTGAATAAATAGGTTCAAATGGCTTTATTTACAGTAATGGGGAAAAATAGCCACCTTGATACAGATTACAAAAGATGGAAATGAAAGATATATTTATATTGTTATAATAAAAAAAATCATCTATTCCAAAACAAAAATGGAAAAGATCCCTCTTTGTTATGCCAGATTAGAGCAAATTCCTTTTTGTATTTTAGGATTAGTTCATTCTATGGATAAGAAGATCTTCAAATCCATTTTAGTTCATAAGAACCCCCCCACCTCCCAAAAATCACAATTTGATTAAAAAAAAAAATTTTATGAAATAAATTTAAAGAAATAAAAAACAGCAACCTGCCAATTCCCACCGGGTCACTGGAAATAAGGGTGTTTTAATGAGATTCTTCGTCTCTCATCCTCTTCCTTTACAGGCGAGGGAAAGAGTGAATTCCCTGAAGGATTGGAAAACATCCCAGCTTCCACTTCTCAATTCTTTGAGCTCCGAGCTTATAGTGCAGAGAGAGAATTTGATTTACCACCTTGGAGACGAGTGGAAGCGTCTCGTCATCTGGAGATTACCAGCAGCCAACGGTGAGGCTAAGGAAATGAATTCATTGATGTAAAGAGGAACAAATTCAGTATTTACCTAAACTGTTGTTTGCAAATAAGAATTCAACTGGCTGGTTTATTTTTGCTGTCTTTAGACTCTGGAGGTCCAAAGGCTTTCCATAAGACGGAGCTGGTGCTGACTGATGTCTGCACTAAAGACCTGGAACCGAAGCCGGACCCTCTGCTGTGCTCCGTCCTCCAGGCTCTAGCGGTTCAAGGAGACCTTCAGAACAAAATCAAACTCTTCAGTAAGAAAGGCTCGCTCTGACGCCCCGGTTCAGGTTTTCTCTTATTCAGAGAATAAGAGAATATGCGCATATAAATATAAGTTGGTGTTCCATGGTTATGTTGGGTGTTTATTCTGAGCCAGATTGATTTTCAGTCTGGAAATGAAGGAGTTTTCCAGGTTTGAATAAATCTATCCATCCCTTTGGTCACCCATCTATCTATATTTTTTTTTCTTCAATTCATATTTTTTAGACTTAAAGATTTAGACTTATAATGTAAATTAATTTTGTATACGAAAAAAAAATGTCGATACACACAGCTTTCCGATAGTAAATGAGCAGCTGAGCAGTGAAAAATAACATTTCCCTTCATAAAGTGCAGCAGTGATCAAAATGTAAACAATGTTGGAGAGACATGGTGCAAAAGGCATTGATGTGGAAGGTTCAGAGCAGTGTAAAATTGAATAAATAGATATGGTGCAAAATGCAAAAGCATTGAGTTTAGTTCTAATTTTTGTATGATGATATCAGTTTCTAGATTTGTGATTTGATTTGTGACTTTTTCCATCTATTCATTTTCATCATTGAGCTGATTTTTTTTATATTTTATTGTCTATTTCACAAACAAAATTCCTTGAGTGCCCTTATAATAAGACATTAGGTTTTTAACATACAAGGTAAACAAAATAAACAGAATATAAAATAATTTAAGTAAGCCAGGGTTTGGTATAGGTAACTCTTAATGACATTATTTATATTGTAAATGTCCTTTCATTATTCTTGTCCCTCCTACAATAAATAAACATCCAGCCTTCCCAAAAAGCCCCTAAACAAAATCTGTTCTATGTTGCTTTATATGCTCAATCCTTTCCAGATATTGTTGAATTTGTCCATTTCCAGTCTGATAGATGCAGTTAACCTTTTCATATTGTAAATGGTTAGCATTACATCAATTAGCATCAATCCATTCATCCACTTCTGGCACAAGATCACTTAACCATCTTCTGGTTTAATGCTTTCTTTCTCGCCAACAGCTTAATTCGAAGCAATTTATAACTGTCTGTTCTTTTTAAACCGAGTCTCAAATCTCCTGAGATACATAACTTCAAAACTGGTTGGTATTCTAATTTCTATCACTTCATCAATTATAATTTTCAATTGTGCCCAGTACTGGGTTATACTACAGGAGCATCAACAAAAGATGTGGAAGTGATTTGCTTTCGTTTCCTAATAAGATCTCAAATTCAGAACATTTAGTATCTCCATGCTTCTCTGTGCAGGGGTTGCAAAATACCTTAGTCATTCTTTCACATATATTCCCTCTAAAATGTGGAATTTGTGGTTTTCTTTGAGCTGATTATAACTGCATTTTTACCACCTGGACAATGGATACTTTTAGGATGAAAAATGTAATCCACAAAAAGTCTGGAACTTTGACTGGACAATGCAAAACTGATGAACGTAATTTTGACAGATTCTTTTTTGCATTTTCTTCCTTGCGCTGCATGTCCAATCCTAGGATGTCATCTTTTTTTTTCTCTTTTTAGGTCAAGTGCTTTTGAAGAACATGCTGAAGCCGTTGGTCATGCACCCCTTTCTTGAGCTGACGGTAGCAGAGCAACAGGGCGAGGGAACCATCCTGAGCCTGGAGTGTTTATCAGAGGACCATGAGGAGCGATCCACACCTTCACAGGTCTACAAGAAACTGCTGCTGGTGTTAAAGACGCTACACTCACACCTCCTAGGTAGAATAGAGCAATAAATAGTAGTCTTTTCTTTTTTCTACTTTTTCCCCCTTGATTAAATCAACCTGCTTCATGTTTCTTAAGATGTGCCCATCGAGGATAAAAAGCTCTCCACCATCCTTGGAGAGTTGATTTGGGAGGAACTGTCAAAGTGCATCATCCATGAGTGTCTGGTCTACTCGATACCCAACAACAGCAGCGAGCTTGAAAAATACATTATTGTACGTTCTGAAAAAAAATAAAACACTGAAACTCTGCTGCTTAGATGAATTTCCTTTTGATTAAATCCACTTCTTTGTGTTGCAGGTGATTAAAGAGACAGAGGCGTTTGAGAAGGCTCTGAAGAGCATGGAGTACCTGCAGGCCGATTCTACAGACCTGCTCAAGTACGCCAGAGATGTCAACTGTCACTTTGCCAGCAAGAAGTGCAGGGACGTCATTGTGGCGGCACGCAAACTCATGACCTCAAAGATGCACAACACAGTTAAAGTATGTTTATCTAAGATGGAAGATCGTCAGAGGGCAAAATAGGATTATAATCTGTTAATATAGAGCTGTAGATTCCAAAGACTCATTTATAAGATTTGATTTTAATATTTCTCAACGAGGGCTGTAAAGAAAAAAAAAAACACTTTACCAGATTTTAAACAGCAAGCCCTTATTGAGTCCCTGTCAGAAGCATTAAGTATCGGACTGTTAAGACTTTTTTTTACCCATTATTATTATAATCTTAGAGCAGATATTGCTTTGTCTTCTTACATTTACTCGATAAAATAACAACAATGATAACAGATGTTACAAAAGTTTTAATTTAAACAAAAACACATATTTAGTAATATAACTAAACATTAACAACGGATGTTAAATGGATGGAGTGGCAATGCATGCGCTTTACACAATCTCAGTGATCAGCAAACTCAAAGTAGTGCCTCCCAACTTTCTCACTGAGCAGTGGCCAGTGCAAGAAGAAAACACTAATATTGACATCCTGTTACATTTCACTATGTGATATAGCTACAATCTATTATTTTTTTATCAGAAAAATCTCTCAAAAATCTTTGCATCTCTTAGAACACAAACTTCCTCATATTGAAGCTTAGTGGCGCCCTTAGCAGTGACTGGAAGATGGTCTGCTTTATTAAGAGTGTAGAAGAACGTGAAACCAGAACAATCCTGGAAGAAAAGCTGTTAGGGGGCTTCATCAGAACAGTCAGTAGTGGAGATTCACAGCAAACTTAAACTGTAACATCATGGTATCAACTCTGTGGCAAGACTTTAACTACTTCCTCATCAATATCATGGATAGATTCTTATTGTCGTTGTCAATTTTGACTTTTCCTCCTACTGCATTCTGAAAAGTATGTAAAACATTTGTGTTTCCAGAATTAATTCTTTTTTTCATTGAACTTTAAAATAAGTTTTTAGTTCTAAACATTAGTCTTGCTGATATTACAATTAGTTTTTATAATAAATGTTAATGATAATTATTTAAATTTTGTTTTTTATTTGGTTTTCTTGCAAGTTTCGAACTGTTGCATCAATTCTGTTGAAACTCTGAAGCTGGAAAAAATGGGAGTAAACAACAACAAATTAAAGTTTATTTTGAGCATGGTGTCTAACATTCCCAATCTAGTCTTTTCTTTTATTAAACAAAGTGAACTTCAACATCTTTGAGCTGGATTTATGATTCTGAAAATAATTAAGGGGAGAGCAGATGCAGGAAACATTTTTAATTCTTCCTCATTTGCAGTTTATTTTTACATGTTTTTTAGTGTAATTAACTCTTGGCGTATTTTATTTTAAACATATGTGGGGACTTTACTCTTTTAATGCAAAATGAATGCAGAAGTCTCACTTTAGACCTTTAAGTCAGGATTTGCTGTTTCACTCATTGGCTTCAATTCCTTCTCTCCTCTGTAAGATCAACCCAGAGTCGAAGCTGCGGCTCCCTAAGCTGCCTCCTCCCAGTTCAGAGGTGAAAGTGAAGCAGGAGGTGGTGAAGGAAGAGGTGACGATGGAGAACTCGAAACAGTTGTCTGCCTGCAGTCTGCGCCTGCCAGCCTGTCGCATCAGCGAGTCGGTGCAGCAGCTGATGGAGCTGGCAGTTAGCACGCTGTGTGAGGCTGTTGGAAGCTCCACACAGTGGTCAGTTTCAGAGATGTTACTGCGTTTAAAAAAAAAAATAAAAATCAGCTAAAATGAAACGGGACAAACCCCCAACTAATAATTCTGTGTGATCTTCTCAGCGCCTTGCAGCTCTTCTTCACTGTGAGGAACATTTTCCAGCTCTTCCACGATGTCGTCCCCACGTACCACAAGTAAGGATGCTTCCCCATCAGGTGATGGAATGTCCCTGTGAGGATGAACCTCCTGTCATTCTGATTCCTTCCAGGGAGAACTTGCTCAAATTTCCCCACCTTGCCGCCGTCCAGCACAACAACTGCATGTACCTGGCGCACCACCTGCTCACCCTGGGTCACCATTTCAGGGCACACCTGCCGCAGCCTCTGGGCGAGGGCGTGGCCACGTTTGTCGACATGGTGCCTGGATTCAGGAAACTAGGTGAGCCATAGATCAGGAAAAATTAGATCAGCATATGTGTATAGAAGAAGAAATAAGTTTCTCCAGGCCAGGAGTCAGCAACCCTAAATGTTCAAAGAGCCATATTTGACCCAAAAAATAAAAAAACAAATCTGCCTGGAGCCACAAAAATGTGAAAGTCTTATATAAGCCTTGTATGGCTATATGGGCTCTAAGCGTATTAGCCCACTATAGAAAATTATTTAAAATATTTAATAAGCATTCATGATTAAATGTTTATCCTGGAGCAAATGTCACATCATGTGACTTCTCTGCTTTAGGTTTAAAGCCTGGTTTATGCCCAGAAACCAGGTCGTCTTGTCGCTGTTAACGCAGATATGTGCCGCCCCCCCTTCCACAGACACTGGTGCACCTCCCCAAAATTGAAGCTGACAGCAGACAGTGCTGCAGATAGCGTAGCATGGAGGAGAGAAAGGAGGCCTCTGATTGGTCAGTTCAATTCAATTTGTGAAGTTCCACAATCTCCATTAGTCAGCTGCGATGTTTTCCCACATGGCTGGTGTGGGTAATGGCAGAAACTCTGGTTATTGTGCCATCCACAACGCCTGGCACAACTCGGACACTATCCCAGACACCGTGCAGGATGCTAGTTTGTAGCTCTGCGACGGTCGGTTGGTTTGCAGCTGAAGCTGAAACGGGGAGCGCCACGGCCAGTCTTTCGGGAACACTCACTGGGTCATCCGGTGTTGGATGAGGGGTTGTAGACGGTTCGTAATCGTCCCTCTTGCGTTGTGGCGTGGATAGCGAAGACCACGTTTCAAAATTGGGCATAAATCAAAAATACCTGCATCATACTTGCGACAAGCTAACTGCGACACACTGCGTGAGTATACGCAGTCCTCTCACCGGATGAAGTTCACTGCTCGCCCACCGCTCGGTTTGTATGTATTAGGTTTTGTTGCATTGATGAAATTATAGAAACAATAAAGAAATCTGATTTTTGGTGTTATTTTTATTTTGAGGTTTTGGGTGAAAAATGGAAGAAAGTTCATGTTGGGTTTTAATCCAGAGAAATTTGAGTTTAAAAGATTAAAAGGAAATAATCAACACAGAGACAGGGTTTTGTGACGTCAGCGTCTGCAGAGCGGAGAGAAGCTGCTGGCTCGGAAAACCAGCACCTTCTCACACAGATCCCTTCATGGCAAAGCCTTTTATTAAGAGTTTTACAACATCATAAGGCGGGCCTAAAACAGAAGACAGTAATGATTATCTGGGAGGATGCAGGTAATAAGATAGTGTGAATTGACCAACTGGCTGGATGGAAGTCACACAACCGTGTGATTCTGCCTCATGACCTACAGGAGGTCATAAAAGTTTATGACCCTTCTGGTTGAAACACAGGATAGAAATGTAGGATCTTCTTTCTTTCAATGTTTCATATGTCCACACAATAATTTTATAATTATCACTCTAACAGTTCACATACCTGCATCAGAGCTCTACCTGTTCTATTTGTGAACGGTTTTCCATGCTTGCAACAAAACTAGCAGCATTAGTGGAGTTAGGGTAATGCAGGTCAACAAACAACCCATATACGACTCCCCTACACTAAGGGACGGACCCCTTTGTCCGGTTCAATTTGCATATTTTCTAAGCCAAAACAAGGCGTTGTTTTTGGTCCACTCTATCAAACCTCGAACTCAATGATATTTCTGACATTTTGAATTGAAAAAGCTTCCTGGATGGGAAGCGAAATGTCTTCAAACTTGGAAACAAAGTCCAGTGGCTTATTTTTTTTAACTCTTTGTGAATGACTATGACCTGGATGACTAAGAATCTTCATCAGCATACAGCGAGTTACAATTCACTTCTTAAATCTATCTTTGCACTCATGTAATTTATCCAGAAGTTCTTCAATCGCACTTTTTCTCTCATTCCTAACTTGGTGGTCAGCTGCAAAATTTAGCATGCCTTTCCTGGAAATGCCTTTTCAAATGACTCTTTTTATTATTTGACAACTTCTCATTACAAAGCAAACATGTAGACAATCCTTCCCCATTGGTAATGAAAGCAAATGATTCGGACCATTCTTCTTTGAATCATCTGTTCTCGTCACCTCTTTCTTTTTTCCCCTTTGGGATCCATGGCCCAAGTTTACAACAGCCACCTGTCTGGCACCGCGCATCGCTGAAACGTGTGTTGCAGCATCCTCAATGCTTTTTTTCCCCCACCTATTGATTTTTGCGCAACATCTATCTGATCAACATCTATCCTCTGATCAGTTTTTTTTTTATCCAATCACTTGTCCTTCAGCCAGTTGGATGCACTTCAATGAGGCCATCGTCTATTTGTTTATCCATCAACACATTAGTTTGTTTCTCTCTTCATTTATTCATTCAGCTGTTCTCAGCAATTCATCCATTCATTAATTAATTCGTCTGTCGTCATCCTTTATACCTTTTATCTTTGTTATCTTGTCTCTCTATCCATTCCCATTGAATATTCTTCATTCTTCCTTACATTTAGTGAAGCATATTGGATTTGTCTTTTAATCCCTAAATTGTCTTTGTGCACTCTCCTTTTAAATCTACACATGGTTCAGACTCTTCTCTTTTTAGTTTTTTTATTTGATTTCATTTTTTTAGGCGCTCAGTGTTTCTTGGCTCAGCTGAATGTCCAGAGAGCGGAGCTTCTTGAAAGACTAGCCACTGCTCACAACTTCTGCAACCTTGATGACGAAGACAGCTACATTGCAGCTAGCAAAGCAGTAAGACAGGTGGGTGGACGGAGACTTTTAGTGGTCTGGGAAAATTAATTTTATCATTTTGAAGTTGTCTAATTTTGTAGGTTTTGTTGTGTTTTGTACTGCAGCAGGTTTATATGAGGCTGCAGCCATGGGAATAAAAAAAATCCCTTTATAGTTGTTTAATGCTGCATGTAAAATGCAGAGGAATGTTTTGGACGGGGAAAAGGGTAAATTTATTAAAGGGTAGTATTGTTTTTCATTTGACGCATTAAAAATTATGACCAAAACAGTTTGATTTATTTCTTTTTGTTATATGTTTCATTCATGCGCAGCTTCTGGTTACTTACTAATTTCTTCCCGTCTCTGCAGGTCGTTCATCAGCTGAAACAGCTGGGTACAGTGTGGCAGGATGTGCTTCCAGTCAGCATCTATTGTAAAGCCATGGGCAACCTGCTCAACACGGCCATCACAGAGATTATTACGAAAATTATGATGCTTGAGGTTTGTTGATTTATTTATTTTTTCTTCTTCTTTACATTAATTACATTTACATTCATTTTTCCATGTGTTTTTAGGTGTTACTGGTATGTAATGAGTTACAAGTCTCCGGCTATAAAAACTACACCCAATTTAAGCCCTGATCACACTAGTTGTTGATGAGGTTTTAATCTCTGTCAGGATTTTTTTTTTTTATGTCTCACTGACTACAGTGAGTATATAGAGGCTCTCGGTACCCATAAAGTGAGCAGATCTTGATCTGTGCAGAATTTTTTCCCTTAATTTCTTTCTTTGGTCTTCTTTGATTGGATCGGATTAATGCAAGTAAATAAATAAATAAAACAGCAGAAAGGCAGCAAAGCCTCACTTCATGACCCGCCTGCACAGTAAACCAGATAGAGGATTTTGATATATTAAGAATATAATTGGAACTCAGTATCTTAAAGATAAAACACAGCAATAGAGGCCGTGCACTCTCCCGTACTGTCCCTTGTTATTTATTTATTTTTTTTTTTTCGAAGCTCAGATTATCACTTTTTTCCCTTATATATCTTTTTTTTTCCATCTGCGCTCTTATTATTGGTTAGGTATTCTGTCACACAGCCGGTGGGACAGACTGTGCAACTCCAAACAGGCCAAACCTGACTGTTTTCTTTTACGAATGAGAGATTTAACTTTTTATTTCCTCCAATGCGGATGTGTTTTACTTTGTAACTGATTCTCTCTTTCTGTCATGGACATGCTGAGGATTAATGTATGTTGCTGTAAATAAAACTACCAAGTGGTGTTTCTAAGCAGCTCTTATAATGGTTGAATTTTGCAGCAGATACAATAAAGTTCAAACCATCTTGCTAAAATGACCGAAGCCATCAATTATTGACTGATTTGTTTTCAATACACAGTTTTTTTGTTTTGTTATGTTTTTTCATTTCTCCATTAGCCTCCTTTCAATATGTGTATAAATATATATATTATTTATGAAATACGTCACAAAATATTTTAGAGTTCTTAAACATACAAAATATATTTTTTTAATAAAATTTAAAGATATTATGTGAGAGAATACCTGCAAATTTATTCTAATATAGACTCAAAACAATGTGGAAAAGGTTGGAATATGATTTTAGCATTTTTCCAGGTGTGGCTAGGAAAACTTCATTTATTACAGGCTTTATTTGCTGTTTTGTTTTCTAAAAGGTGTAATAAACCATCCAAATATCGGTTATGTATGTATCGCCCTTTTTGAATTAGACATTTTGTCATGTAAATTGTGTATTATCTCAGGAATTGTCCATATTCATTTTGTTTATCTTTTCTTTTTTTTTTTGTTGTGCAGGATATTTCGTCTGAAGACGGGGAGCACCTCCATACTCTGTGCCAAACCATCATCGAGGAAGGTCCGCTGGTTTTCATTCCTCTGGCTGAGGAGAACAAGAATAAGAAATATCAGGAGGAGGTGCCGCTCTACGTGAAGAAGTGGAGCACTTTTAAGGAGCTCGTCATCGTGCTGCGAGCCAACCTGCAAGAGATCGTTGACAGGTTAGAAGCACCCACAGGGCAAAGATTGATTTTGAAAGCATGATTTCTGGTATTTTCTTTGCTTTTTTTATTTAAATTTAAATATTTGAAAACTGTTAAAAAAAAACATTGATATAAATGTATTTTTGGTATTTTTCTTTAAGCATTTAAACATTAAATAAGTTATTTTACATTAAAAAAAACTGGTCCGTTCAACAGTAGATTCTATTAGTTCTGTGGTATCTGTGAAATTTTCTTTACAAAAAAAAACAAAAAAACTAACTTTATGTTTATACAAATGTATATGTTTTAACAATAAATATTGGAAATAAAAATATAGGTGTGTTAGACCAAGTTTTTTGGTGTATTTCCTGGTAAAGTTATTATCTAAAATAACTAATAAAATAAAATAACCCTCTAATTTTCTTAATGATTTCAATTTGTTTTATTTTTCTGGAATTGTTCTTCACAGGTGGGCTGACGGTAAGGGTCCGCTGGCTGTGGAGTTCACCAGTTCGGAGGTGAAGGGTCTCATTCGAGCTCTGTTTCAGAACACGGAGCGGAGAGCTGCTGCCTTAACCAAAATCAAATAAACAATAAAACCACCAAGAAGAATCCATTACATGTTTTTTTTTCAGTGGAAAACCTCACTTCGCTACTTTAAAACTTTCTCCTGCATGAGAAATTGTCTAAACCGGAGCTAACCACGAGTTGGAACCAGTCTTCTCTACAAAGATAACTGTGTTTTTCAGCTGCATCATTTCCTCTGAGCTGCTATAACCAGAGGTTTTCCTTTGATTAATTTTTCAGGGTTAATCAAAATCTGTTTGTTTTTTTTGTTTGTTTGTTTTACATTTCTCTTGTTTTTTTATTTTTCTGGGCTTTACGTTTGAAGTTCAACATCTATAGACATCTTCCTGCAAACGAAATGATTCAGAATTTCTCTGTAATGTATTTATTATTTTACTAAATAAACATCTGTTTTCCTCACATGCAAAAGAAATAAACAAACCCTGTCTAAATTTGTAGAAAATATATTTTCCTTGCAGGCTTTCCTTGATGATGTGATCAGCCTATATGGCGTTTGGGATTAAATGCTTACAACTCCAAAATTGTGGTTCATGAGGTTGTACTGTTAAATTTCTATGAGTGAGTTAATTAGTTTATAATGCATCTACCCTAAATAAGTTTCCCATTTTAAGGTAACATGTCAAACACACCACTTCCTTATGTGATAAAAGAAAAATTCCAGAAGGGAAGAGAAATGGAGACATCCATGTCTGGTTTAAACTTGGTCACAATTTCCACATTCATGAAGGCGCCATCAGTTCAAACAGTTATATGAAAAATAAATGATAATGCCCAGCTCTTTTACAGCTTAGGAAAGTTTTGAGTTTAAGAGATGAATAAATTTGGATGTGGAATTAAATTTTCTAACAAAAGTTGAGTTGCCCTGTGAATATGCAGATTTGTTTAAGTGAGATGCTCAAAGCTGGCTGCAGCTTTGCAGTGATGTTTGCTTTGATTATACAGAGAAATAAAGTTGGTTATTGTGATAAAGATGTCCATTATGGGAAAATACTTTGATTATATCAGACTGTAGGATTTCACAAAAATGAAGGTATGTGTCCCTAAATTTGCAATCTGGTTTACCGCTATGCTTTTGGAGAAAAAGTAACTTATTGAACGTAATATGACTCTCTTAAAGTTAGAAAATAAATATATGTTTAATAATGATTACCATCCTCACTCTGTATGGAAGTAAACATGGATGGATCCCTGTCCAACTCTGTCACAGTTCCCATTGTTTTAAACACTTTGATAATAGCTACTAGATATAGAAGCTCATGGCCTCTATATTGCAATTTAATGACTTATAAGTAATATATATAAATATATAACATTTATCTCAGTGTTATACCATGTTCTTTTGTCTCCCACTTTAAAGATTGGGGAAGTGAGAAACTCATTTAATCCAAATTATGTTTACAACCCTGGGAAAGAAACCTGGGTCAATTTAAGAAAAAACGTTTGAGTAGCATTTCATTGTTCTCAATAACTTCTTAGATTAGCTGGATTCGTAAAATGATTCAGCACACAAGCACTATATACACACACACACTGCTCAAAAAAGAGGGGAACACTCAACACATCCTAGATCTAAATAAATGAAATATTGTCATTTAATTCTTTTTTCTGTACAAAGTTAAATGTGCTGACTACAAAATCACAATGGTAATCAAATGTATTAACTAATGGAGGTCTGGATTTGGAGTCACACAAAATTAAAGTGGGAAAAAAACTACAAGCTGCTCCAACTTTGATTTGATGTCCTTAAAATAGGTAAAAATGAGGCTCAGTATTGTGTTTGGCCTCCATATGCAAGCATGACCTCCCTACAACGCCTGGGCATGCTCCTGATGAGGTTGAAGATGGTCTCCAGAGGGATCTCCTCCCAGACCTGAACAGTCTGTGGTGTAATATGACATTGGTGGATGGATCAAGAAATTATGTCCCAAATATGTTTAATCGGATTCAGGTTCAGGACATGGGCAGGCCAGTCCATAGCTTTGATGTCTTCATCTTGCAGGAACTACTTACACACTCCATTTACATCAGGTCTAACATTGTCCTGCATTAAGAGAAACCCAGGGCCAACCGCACTAGCATATGGTCTCACAAGGGGTCTGAGAATCTCATCTCGGTACCTAATGGCTGTCATGCTACCTCGGTGAGAACATGGAGGGCTCCAAAGAAATCCCAACCAACACCATTACTGATCCACTGCCAAACCGGTCATACTGAGGGATGTTGCAGGCATCATAACCCTCTCGACAATGTCTCCAGACTCTGCCATGTCTGGAAAAATGTGCTCAGTGTGAACCTGCTTTCATCTGCAAAGAGCAGTGAGCAATATTGGTGAATTTGCCAATCCTCGTGTTCTCTAGCAAATGCCAATCATTCTCAACGGTGTTGGACTGTGAGCACAACCCGCATCTGTGAACATCTGGCCCTCATACCATCCTCATGGAGTCGTTTTCTAACCGTTTGTGCAGATATATGCACATTAGTTGCTCTGGTAGTGCTTCTCCTGTTCCTCCTTACAGAAAGGCAGAGGTGGCAGTCCTGCTGCTGGGTTTTTGCCCTCCTACAGCCTCCTCCTCATCTCCTGATGTACTTTCCAGTCACCTGGTCGTGTCCCACGCCTCTGGAGACTCTGCTGACAGTCATAGCAAACCTTTTTTGCCACAGCTCGCATTGATGTGCCATCGTGGAGGAGGTGCACTACCTGAGTCACAGATTGTAGAGACCGTATCATGCTATCACAAGTATGAAAACACCACCAACATTCAAAAGTGATCAGAACATCAGCCAGAAAGCCTTTGTACAGAGACGTGGTCTGTGGTCCCCACCTGCAGAACCAATCCTTTATTGAATGTGTCTAACTTACTGCCAATAATTACCACCTGTTGTTTATTCTAGTTGCACAACAGTGTGTGAAAATGGTTTTGTTGCTTCCGAACAGGAGATTCTGATTTAGTTGAGGTACTTTTGTGTTGTTTATGAGTTTTTTTTTTTACTCTTTATTTTTTAGCAGTATGTATATTTATATGCATGCATAATTTTAAAATTTGTATCTCTGCTTCTGTATCCTTGAACCCCAGTCGGCCTCGGCAGATGGCCGCTCACACAGAGCCTGGTTCTGCTGGAGGTTTCTTCCTGTTAAAAGGGAGTTTTTCCTCTCCGCTGTCGCTACAAGCATGCTTAGTGTGGGGGATTGCATCGCAAAATGGTTTCAAGATTCCTAGCAAGAAAAAACATTATTTCTCCAGCCGTCTTCTACTCTGGAAAGTATGACAAAAAATAATTATTTCAAGCTGGATTTGAACCAACGACCTAATGATCTTCATTAACTCACTACAGTCCTCTGCGCACTGTCAACCATATATCTCAAGTCCGACACTGATTAGAGTAATAAATCATATAAAGCTAAGCAAGAGAGTCTACATTTTAGATATAGTTTATTCGAAGATATCTTTACAAATAACTATATTATGTATTTATTGTTTTTAACGTTTTGATAGAGGACTGTGACGCGTGTATTTGCTCGGTAGAGGGCGCTGATGCACTAAAACCTCCTAAGCAGCATGAGGCGATATGAGAGTCGTCGGGCGGCGCGCTACCGCCATGTCATCTAAAGAGAAACAATTAGCGCTTTTGACTGTTTTAGGTCTAGTTCTTCTAGTTTTTTACTATATACCTACCTTTATTTACGCAACTTTAATTCTAGTGGTTTGCTGTTTTGCCTTATACTATCGCGGCGGAGAACAACTTCCCGCCAGGCTAGGCCCGAATCCTCGGGTTGGGCTAAACGTCCCAGCCGTGTTCCGGCGTTGGTTTCCGGCCTGGGAGACGACCGGCGTGTCGGTGGCTGCACGGGGGAGACCTAAAAGCAGCAGCTACAGAAGTGAGCTCCGGGAAACAGAGGGACATTCAACACAAAGACACAGTGAAACCAGAATTTATCGGGGGGAAGCTTTGGCAAGCGACTCGTTTCTTTTCAGTCCGCGGGATTTTCTAATGGGGAGTTATATCGGAAAACCGGAAAGTCCTAGCACCGACTCTGGGAGGCCAAGAGCGGCGAGAAACCCACGAGAGCAGCTGCGGGAAAGGCTGGCCAGACCCAACCATGCCGTGTACACCCCAAACAGGAGGCTTTCATTCGCTGGGTAATGGCACGAATACACCTTGCCTCTTTCTCTTTATTTTTAGCCCATTCATCATTTCAGATGAAGATTTAATGGCGGAATTTACAGCTTTAGTTACAAATATGTGTCGCGTGCAGAATGTTATAGTAAAACCTGGGTGAGTTAATGGTTGAATCCTCTAAGATATCAGTTAAATAGTAACTTTTGTTGTTAATTATGTCAACAATTGAACCTGTCTTTGTTTTCATCAAGCCAATCAAAACATGATAGGTTTAGACTTGGATGTTGTTACTTTGATTTCCTTTGAAAAGTTACAGTAAGGTCTTAAACTTTCTCCACTTCCACATGTTGCATCCATACTGTTAAAAGTGAACTAATGCAATGTATAAAGCTCCAAACTCAGTGAATACAATTATTTCCGAGCATATTTGCATGAACTTTAACCTTTTTCCATATTTTTTTCCACGTAAAGTAATCCTATCCACTGGCAATGATCGGGTATCTGTATTTTTTATTCACATACATTTCCCCCCCCCCCCCCCCCCCCCCCCCCCCCCCCCCAGCATTTTATTGTCATTACACTGTCACAAGTACAGAGCAACGAAATTAACTCTATTCATTTAACCCATCCCCTTTGGGGGCAGTGTGGGGGTTAAGGGTCTTGCTGAGGGAGCAAGGTGGCAGTCTGTGGGAGTGGGTTTTGAACTCACAACCTCAGGATACCAAGCTCTATGCCCTAATCCAGGGGTGTCAAACTGGTTCCAGAAAGGGCTGGGTGGCTGCAGGTTTTCTTTCCAACCAAGCTATTACACACCAGACTCCATTCATCATGTTAAGAGTAGGCTCACTGGATGAGATGACTGGAGTCTAGTGTTCTACTGCTTGGTTGGAAATAAAACCTGACTGAAATCAGATTTTGGCCTGGGTTATAGTTTAAATGAGTTTCTCCCTGATTCAGTTTGTGACTTCAAACATTCAGAAAAGCAGCAGCACAGTAGCCACCATTGCTTCCTTCTGATTCCTTGTCATCCTTTACATCGCACACACTGCACTTGTATTAGCTTAGAGCAGGGGTCTTCAACGTTTTCCAGGCCAAGGACCCCCCAACTGACGGCAATATGGAGCTGGAACCCCCTAATTATATATATTGTATGAAATTGTGTTATATCAGACTCGTCCTATAGTCATTCTATTACAGATAGAGTCGTGTAACGAAAGTAATTTCTCCCTGGGATTATTAAAGTATTTCTGATTCTGATTCCTGGTTAATGGTACAGGTGTTGTGAATGAAACGGTGCCCAGCTTGAAAGAGCTCCCATGTTTCGCTGAATGTGTGCATTGCTTCTGCCTCCATTTATTTGTTGTTTATAAATGTGTTGAATTCATGTTAATGTGAATTTAAAGACATTTCAATCAGTGGAAAAAAATTACAGGGGGGAATATATATTTAAAAAAAATTTAATCAACCAAAACTTTTGCAACCTCCATGCAGTACCTCCGTGGACCCCCTTTGAAGACCTCCGGGCCAAAGTATTAGTTATAGTTTTTTCTGAGTTTCACTAAAGGTAATGAGAGCCACCAGTCCTTAAAGCCTTGGATTTCTAACAGGCGTTATCCAGCTCTTCTGTGTGTAATAATAGCAATCCCTCACCGAATCCTGTTTGTGGAGCCCTGAAAATAAATCAATACAAGGTGGAATGGTTTGTCATTAGTCAGCAGTATATGATCTATATTATTGGAGTAACATCAGTGCAAATTCTGTGACCAGTGTTTTCTTATGGCCTTTATAAAGCTGTGACCAGGCAGTACTGATGCTAGTAAACGTATTCCTTTTCAGTATTTAACCTATTGTGTTATCCTAAAGTTACAGATATGTCTCCTCATATGTGTAAAAATAAAGAAATCTAGAAATACATTAATAGAATAAAGTCCTGATTATTTGAAATGTATAAAAATTAAAACAGTGCTAAAAAGAGTTGTAGCAAATCGCTTACAAGATATTACAGCTCACTTGGATTTTTTTTCCTTTATATTCATAAGAAATATTTTTCTACGAGACTATTCTAGTACTAATTAACTGCGGTTCCCAGTATCTGTGAGCTAAAGAATTGTATACCTTAATATTGTAAATTAAGTTGTTTGTTCCTGTTAAAATTAGGGCTGAAACAACTAATAGGATTAATCGTGATGAATCGATTATTGAATAGTTGAATATTATTGATAGTTGTCAACTAATTTATTAATCAGTTAATTGTTAACTGGAGAATAAAGACTGTAAAACATGACTTAAGCTGACAGAGCAACCCACTTGGAGCAGGGATAAAAAAAATTGTAAAATATATATATATATATATATTTTAAAACTTGGCATTTAAGAAGAAAAAAAAAACATTTCTGTCAATATCCTCTATCCAGAAGGTGAGGTTTTTTTTCACCCGATTTAAATTTGTAAACTATCTAATTTAAGGAACATTTGGCTATCCGATAATTAATCAATTAATTGCTGCATCCATCCATTGGGGAAAATGGATGGATGCAGCCCTAGTTGAAATGTTTTCAGCTTTTTTGTTTTTAAGCATCTTGTTTTGTCTGCATTGACTGATCTAAAAATCATAGATTATAGCCTAATAAAGGTTCCTGTTCTGATCATCACCTCATTCTGTCAAGCTGCATGTTTTTCTTTTGACGGAGGTGATATTTACCTGGCCTTTATCTCCTCATCATGTTCCTCACAGTGAGCCACCGGGTCCCACGGCCAGGTTCACCATCACCCCTCAGCGTCACTACCCTCTGCAGCAGCCAGGCGTCTCCTCCGTGGGTCTCCTTCCCCCCGTCAGTTGGGACGGCTTTAGGAAGAAGAATGTCCTGAGTCCTCGTAACTCCCCAGCTCCCCTCAGCCCTGTCACAGTGAAGATCGCCAGGCCCGACCAGAGGAACCCCAGGTTAGTGACGCAGTGTTATGATTAGTATCCATCTCCAACAACTCTTGATGGTGACGCTGACTGGATCTGTTCTGTCTGTGGTCTGGTCTCTAGTGTGAATCATCTGAGCTGTGCTGGGCTGACCCGCACCCCTGCAGACCCCTGCTCCAGAGAGAGCGTCCTGAGGGTGCTGAAGGAAAGTCGCAAGAGAGAAGTAGAAGATGAGGACAGGAGCTTCACAACAGCGCAGAAAAGCAAAAGAAGGTGTCACCTGAGCTCTTTTTATTTTATGATGTTTTTCAGATTTAAGTAATATTGTTTTTTCCCGTTCTCTGAAGAAAAGCTGGATGATAGATGTAGCTTTGTTGGAGGAACAAAACATCTTAAGATCTTAAATCTACTCATGAATATTTAAGTCTTTGACTATGTTTTTGGCAAACAAACAAATTCCATTTTGTAACTCCAGGTTTAAAACGGCACTCTGCATTTTCTCTGACCTGTCCCGTTTCTGTAGGCGTAATGACAGCGATGGAAGTGCACACTCTGCCTTTGAGCCTCTGCTGCCCAATGGAGCTCCATCCCAGCTGGTCCCCAAGTGAGTCACATTGTGTTAAAGACAAATTCAATGTTTAGACTATAGATCTAGAGAAATCCTGCTTAGTCCTAATTGGTGGATCCCTTTCTATCTTTCATCCACCCACTTGTTTAATTGCAGGTTTTATATTTGAAGTCGGACAAATGTTGGAACTTCCGCCATTCTTTAATAGTAGAGCTTTGCGTAGATACTTTGAAAAGAAACAATCAAAGATCTTAGAGCTTTTTAGATTTGGGTTTAAGAAAATCAGTTTTTTTTCACATGAAAACAGCCAATATTACTGTGTTAAATGTTTTTCCTCCAGACCAGGGACCCTAAAAAGAGGCATGACGTCGGCGACCGATGAGACCTCCATGAAGAGGTCCCGCACCTCGTCCATCAGCTCAGGGACTGGGATCCATGCTCCAAGAGGAACCCCTGGCAGCAGGAGAAACGCCATCCAAAGCTCCTACAGCTCCTCGGTTGGCCTCAGTCAGGTTTGCTTCTCCTCAGTTCTGTGATCCTTTCAGAGATCAAACCAGTACTCGATTCTCATATCTTTGTTTTGCCTCTTCAGTGGAAGAAACCCTCTGCTCCCAGCTCTCCTCTGTCCAGCCCCGAGTCATCTCGCTCTCAGACTCCAGATGGAGTCTCGAAAAGACTCAGGTCTGTTAATGTCAGGGTGCCAACGTGAATCCTAAATGT
Source organism: Cyprinodon tularosa (assembly GCF_016077235.1). Taxonomy (NCBI): domain Eukaryota; kingdom Metazoa; phylum Chordata; class Actinopteri; order Cyprinodontiformes; family Cyprinodontidae; genus Cyprinodon; species Cyprinodon tularosa. Next base: position 221,843 of record NW_024039353.1, read on the forward strand.
AGAATTTTTAACTTTTGGTTTCATCAATAGAGAGGAGGACATTCAGTCTCCCAGCTCAGCATCTTCTGTGAGGTCAGATCACACCACATTGGATAAAACGCCTGACACTTGTAAGTCTGATCCACCTTACTCTGCTTTTGGCTCTGTACCTCAGTTGATAAACTTTAATTATTCAAATCCATCTATTCACAATGAAGTGTATATGTATATTTTCATGCAATAAGCCTTCATTCTGTCCTTGCTGGCGTTGTTATCCATCCAGCATAATGAACACATGCATTATTAAAAACATGGATGTTATTCTGCCTGATTTTATTTCCCACTGTCTATGTTGAAGCAAAACAAACTCCAACCCCCAAATTCCCAGTCAAAACTCCACTGGACTCAACAGGAAGTGGTGGGAAGAGAAAAAGAAAGATTCAGCTGGTGTCCAGCAATAGAGATGATCATATCACTCTGGTAAGGAATTGAAAATCTTCAGACTTAGAACTTAAAACACTGTATTTTAATTGTCTTCTGGATTCCTGCCCAGTCTGGAACAAAATTTGGTTGGATACATTTTTTCTGAGTCTAATATAAAAAAGGAAAACAGGCAAAAAAAAACTGTTTTAGAAGGTTTCCTCAATCTGTTAATCCAGCCATTTGCCCTGTTATATTTACCAATTTCTCAGTTCAAAACTGAAGCACTGTAGAATTAGCTGCCATAGGTTGTAAATAATTATTTTAAAAGAGGCCATAAAACAGTAGAACTGTGGAAATGTGAGTTTAGAAAAGTGAGGGACCTCTAATCATGCAGCTCTACAGTGTCTGGAACCTTTACATGATTAAAAATGTCTCCCTACTGCCTGTTTAAGTTTTAAAAAGTTTTCCCACTGACTGGTTCATCGAGCAGAGATAATGGGTTGCTAAACAAACTCCTACTCTGTGATTGGATGAATGAAGGCAGGTTAAAGGAAACTTCAATAAAACCTTTTAAAAGTCTAAATGACAATTGATGAAAATTGTGAATAGGAGGGAAATTCATTCAGAAATTTAGAGGGCTGTTGCTTTTGGCATAGCTGTATAGGAGTGTAGGAGGGAATTGCAAATGTTGGAAGTTGGACCTGAGTTAAATTTTTGACATGAAAAATGTGTTTTTAGTTCTAATATCTGTTTGCTTTCAGCCTCCACCCCCTGAGCTGGGTTACACCATCACCGCTAAAGATCTTGACGAAGAGAAGAAGGCAGCCATCAGTAAGATCCAGAAGGTCCTGGAGACCCCTGGTGAGCGCCTGTATTAATTTAAAACATGGTCAGATTTAGTGTTTATCTTCTGTTTCACCTTAATATTCATTTTTTGATTTAAGCCCCAGAACCAGAGCAGTCAGCATCTCCAGCAGCACCCACCTCCACTCAGCCTGCTGCATCCACCATCACCACCCTGAGTAGCCTCCTGGCAGCCCCTCTGCCTACATCCAGCTCCGTCGTTCCAGTAATCAACCTAGATCCCAGCCCAAGCAGCAGTTCAGCCCCTGCAGTTGCCAACACTCTGCTGGAGGCCCTGAAGATGAAGATAAGCGTCCCTGCTAGCTCCACATCAGCAACAAGCACAGGTATGCTTCTTATCCTCAGAATAACACACTGCTTTATGGCATCAAACTTTCCCACCTTTCATCACATCATAATCATAACTTTAGTGTGTTTTTTAGGGGGGGTTGAATTATCGTAAAGTGAAAAGAAAAATGTATGGTCTTTAAAAAAGTTTCCATACATGCACTTAAATGATAAGGTGCTATCTGCAGCTTGGCAGGCTCTGTTTACGAGGGCTGGCCTCTGGGTTTATTTATCATCCTGAATCATTTTAAATATTTAGCATTTAGCCTGAAACATCATTAAAGTGACGAGCATTATTAATTGCGCTCAGTTCAACTGCAGACAGAACTGTTTGGACTTGATTTGTAGAACCAAATAGAGCTGACGGACTTTTATTTTCAGCAGGTTTCTTCAGTGAGTCTCGGATGTCATTCAGTAATTTGTCGGACGGCTGTAATAAATCTCCCTGAATTTTGTTGGCAAGTTCTCTCTGACAGCTTTATTGTCGTGGTTACTAGGACGGGCAGTAGGAGGCTTCCGGTAGGGCCAGTTGATTCATTGTCAAAATCAGTTGATAGAATTTTTTGTTTATAAAGATTAGATTTTTGGAAATTAATTTTTTTAATAATTCCCTACTTATTCTTCAGAGTTCATCGGTTTATCTCTTTTTGTTCTTATATTTCTACTTATAACTGATAAACCAGCTATCTGTGTGATACCACTAGCTGCATATATATTTTAATTGTTGTGAAACATTGTTTCCAGCATTACTCATGGCTGACCACAGGTCACCTCACAGAGGGGAGGATAAAAAGCAAAGCTAGTTTTTGAAAGCAAAATGTCACTTTTATTGGAGCAGTGTTGGCTTAATGGGTTAGAGCAGTGCGCTTGTGCTCTGAGAAGGGTGCAAGTACCCGATTCAATCCCCAAATCCTTCACTCTGGGTTCCTGAGCATGACCCTTAACCCCACACTGCTCCCCAAGGGGAAGGGTTAAATGCAGAGGTTCATTTCTCTAATGTGAGATTAATAAAGTTCAATTATTATTATGATTATGAAACTTGGATTAATAATGGTTGGAGAAAATTCAGAGTTTAGACTCTACCTTCTAGCTATTTATACTACCTTACATATTCATTTATAGACACACTGGGCGTTCCAAGCAGTTTCACCTTCTCTGTGTTTAATTTTACAAAGATTAAGATTATAAGGGAAAACTATCCTGTAGCATGTCGGCACATCTGAGGGTTTTTTTTTTCCATAGAAAGGTTAAAATATGCTCCCTACCATCAACTTTTAGTATAAAACAGCACTCTTTTATACATGAACCCCTGCTAATATATGGGACTACTTGAAAACTTGAAACGTTTTAGGGGATGTACATTCTGAAAGGCCTGGATCTTCACTTTAGTCTCATCATTCTCCTCTTTTCTTGCTCTCTCTATAGCATCTGTATCAGCCACACCTGCATCTGCCCCTACCTTTAAACTGACAACATCCACCATAGCCCCCACAGCGCCCCCTGCCTCTCAGTCTCAACCACCTTCTGCTGGTGTTGTAAGCCAACCGTCTGCCTTCACTCAGGTGCTGGCTCAGGTCTCCAAAGCTCCCACTAGCATCCCGGCTGCTTCCTTAACAGGACCTACCCTGTTTGGGCTGTCAAACCAGCTCAGCACCACCTCTGCTCCTTCAGCCTCCACCGCTGCTGCCCCCGCCAGCAGCTCCCAGCCTGTCAGTACCACAAACCCTCTTCTGACTGCGGGGTTCAAGCCCATCTTTGCTGCCGCCACCACCACCTCCTCAGCTGCAGCCTCTTCAGAAAGCAAACCTCTTCTCCACAATTTCAAGCCCATCTTTCCACAGCCCTCCCCCGTCTCAGCCACCTCCACAGCCTCCACCCTCTCTGCGAGCAGTACAACCTCGGTATTCAGTCTGACAACAAGTAGCTCCACCGTCGCCCCGTCTTCTTTCTCTGGGTTTAATAACACAGCTGCTGGCACCGCCTCTCTGGGCACAGTCACAACTAGCCAGTCTGCAGGCCAACCAGTGGCTAAATCCCTCTTTGGAAACTGGCCTGCTCCATCCACAACCAGCAGCGGCGCTGCTACGACGCAGCCCTCTAGCACAGGGAACACATTTCAATTTGGGGCTGCAGCCACCACCACTGCAGCAGCCAGTGCTGCATCTACAGCCACAACCACCACCTCTAATACGACGGGCTTCAGCTTTGGAAGCACGCAGCCTGATCCTCAGGCTCCTAAAGTGTTTTCCTTCGGTCAGAACACAACCAGCCAAAACACAACCACTGCTTCGTTTGGAGGCTTTGCTATGGCCAACACCACTTCCTCTGCTGCCCCCACCTCCACCACCCAGTCCACTTTCCCCTTTGGAAAGCCAGCGTTTGAAGCACCAGCGACACAGTCCACCTTCGGCTCCTCTGCTGCACCTCCAAACGCCTCCTTTACCTTTGGTACGGGTGGAGCTTCATCCACACCCGCCGCCACCGCCTCCTCAGCTCCAGCTCCTTTTAGCTTTGGGGCTGCTGCTAACACTGCTACCACCACTGCAGCTCCCAGCTTTGGGACTCCAGTTAAACCAGCTTTTGGAGCCACTGGTTTTGCTTTTGGCACCAACTCGTCTCAACCTCCAGCTGCACCAAGTTTTGGTGCAGTGACGCAGACACAAAGCTCCTCCTCGAACACGTTCGCGTTTGGAAATAGCGCCCCACAGCCGGCTCCCTCTGGATCGGCCCCCGCTGCCACTGGTGGGTTTAACTTTGGAGCCAGTATGCCATGCCAGCAGTTTGGGACTCCAGTTTCCAGCAATCCTGCTCCACAAATGGGAAGCTTCAACTTCGGGGCTGCGGCAGCTTCTGACAAACCAGCTTTTGGTGAGTTTTTTGAATGAGCTTAACATTTTTTTATATACATTGTGGCAGTTGCTATCAAGCCATTTTTTAAATTTGAAATCAGACCTTTTGCGTTTCTCTTTCAGGAAAAACTTAAAATACAAATCTTCCCTACAGCTATGGCAATAAAAACATCTAAGGTCCCATTTTGTTACTTTCGGTATCCTCTGGCTTTCTGAAAGGTTCTTTAATTTTGCTCAAAATGTATTTGTTCACATTTAAGTCCTTTAAAACTTTCCAAACGGTTGTGAATGTAATGTATGTAAATCTTAAATTTGTATCCATAAGTTGCCCTATTCTTTAGATTTTTTTATTTTGTTTCTAGAGAAGTCCTGATCCCATATTGATATCATATATGGATGTGATAGCAGCCAAAAGATTAATAGCAGATTTTACTGTATCTAAAATCTCCAACATTAGCATGCTGAAAGAAACCTTCTCCTGTTTAAAGTTTCTGTTGATCAGGCCTCTAATATTCTTCACAAAATAAGTAATAAAAGTAGGGATGATATGTGATATCGGTAATGTTTTGTAAACGAAAAAGGTCTATTGGGACATATATTCCTTAACTTTTTTGGCCCTGAAGATTTGGGGTGTTTGATCTGAAGTTTTCAGCTGTTCTATGTTAAAATGACACGCCTTATGATGCAGGAGAAACTATTTGATGTGTTGTAGGCACTGCAGTTGTGTGTGAGTTTTGTGCCGTTTCTTTCTGCAGGGACATCGACTCCGTCATTTGGCCAGGGTGCTACTCCAGGCCCCCTTCCCTTCGGAAGTCCTGCAACTCCAGTCCAAGGCTTTAATCCTGTACCCTTCGGTAGGTTATAATGATGGGCCTTTTTCTGTATCCATTTAGGTCAAGATAAAAAAATCATCAAAAGCAGCTGCCGGCTGCCATTTTTAGCTTTTAACTAATCTTTTATCAATAATAATCAGTTATAAACAATTTCAGTAGAATTATGTGCTCTGTTGATTTGTTTTTTTTTTTCTTCAAAACCAGAGCTCAGGTTGCACTGAAATTTGAATGTGTTTATTCCTCAGGAAATAAAAAAAGAAAATATTATTATTGTGATTGCGCTTTAGGCGGATTGATACCAGAAGTGGATACGATCCATTTATAGACAAGATAACTGGTTTTAAAGGAACTTTTTGATCCAACTTTGGTAATTAATGTAATACAATTCAATTAGAAAAGATACATATTTAATATATGATATTTTTGTAATATTAGTGCTTAAACCTTGACTACGGAGAAGTTTGTAATAAGGAGGCTCAAACAGGTTAGTATCTAGTTCCACTAGCATCTGTGTTAGCATGCAGTCGCTCATTAGCTTATGCGGTGTGATTGTGGAACATAATGAAATGATCAAATCACACATCATTTAGCAGGAACCACTTTCCCTTCACTTCCACACGTAGTACAGATGTACTGATAAAGCTGAGAAGTTAGACTCAGGCGGCAGCTGTATGTGGTTCTTTAACAGCAGAATATCAGGCCTGACGTAACGTATGATCGAAGGGGACTTTTACAACTTAGGAAGCAACAGGAAAACAATGATGAACAGGGCTTTATAAAAGGATGAACTGCAGGAGATCCAGCTAGAACTTTCAAGGTAGTCAATTTGACAGTTCTGAGATTTTGAAGTGAAAGAAATTTATTTGTATTAATCTTATGCTGGTCACGTTAACTGACTTCTCCTGATTCTATATTTCCCTCATTTTCACATTGTTTTTTAAATTAAAATAAAAAAAATATATATATATAGCTAATTTTACGTCGATCTCCTACAGCTGTTATGTTGATGGCTCTATTAGTTGCATTGTAAATTCTTCCCCTGTTGGCTAGAAACCAACATTCTACCAAGAAATCTCTGGAACTCTTTGGCTAATATGGAAAAATAGCTTTGGGAAGAAAGATAACTGAGAAACAGGCTTTAGAAATGCTTCAAAATATATATTTTCAGATGGAGATGGAAAGACTGATGATGAAGACTGTTTGGTAGGAAGCGGCAGATGTATCAGTTACACATCAGACAATAGCAAAACTTTTGTTCAAGGTTCGTATAGCACTGACCACACCTCAGCCGGTACACTTAGCGGCACAAAATGCAAACCAAAGCCTGTGATCTACAATAATCACACAAAGATTGGCATTAAGTCTTTCTGGATCAGATGATTAGAAAGTCTTCTGTAAAAGCTCCAACTCGAAGGGGGGCTGTGGTTGTATTTTACAATCTCCTGGACATAGCAGCTATAAACGCCTTGGTTTTGTTCGGGAGCTGTTTGAACGTCACCGTCTCACCCAGAGATTTTATCCTTGAACTGGTAAAACAGTGGGTGTCAACCACACACGCCCCAGGGAGCCACTTGTTACCAACCCCTCCACTGCAGAAGAGCCAGCTTTGGCAAGGCAAAGAAAACTGCCAGCTGCGTCAGCGCTGCACAAAGGTGATGTGTGGAAAAAGTGCGGGAGTAATCAATTTCTGTAAATAAAATATTAATTTCAAGCTTTAAACCTGTGTAGTATAAAAAGTCTCCTTTATTTTACTCATTTATTTTTAATACAAAGTTAGACAACAAATAATAATAGCATATAATACAGCCTTTAAACAATTTATATTGGACCTGTTTTAAGGTTTAAATATCCACAATTGGTTAATATGACAAACTGGAACCCTTTAAGTCAATGAAATCACTACTCTTGGATTCCATCTGGAAAAATGCCACCTGTCAAATTGGCGGCCAGTTGGAGTTCTAGTAGGATCAGAATTCTGGGAGTCCTAATGTTAAATGTCCTCTGATGGTTGAAGAGCAGAAAGTTCTCAGCTTGGTCTGGAAGAATCTCAGTCCAGCCAGTTGTTCAATATTTACCTATTTTTATATTCATCCTGGGGCTATAAAGCAAAACAATGTCACCAGGTGAAAGACATCAGCAGTTAAATCTGTTGATTATTCTCCATCAGAACCAAATGTGAACAAGTATTTCATTTTCATCTTAATTCTAATGTTTTTTCCATCATGTAATTCCCAGGGTCCCCTGCGACTCCCACCTTCTCTATCGGAGCCGGATCGAAGCCGTCTGGAGCTCGCCAGAGGCTGCAGGCGCGACGGCACAACAGGAAGAAGTAGCCAACATTTCGAACGCATCCAGCGCCGTTATCAGAGGACGATGGCTCATCAGACTAATACGGCTCCATGGTTTTAGCTTCAACATCCTCCAATCGGGCTGTCACCATCCCCTCATGGTTTCCTTCCTGTCCTGTACGTGCTGGCCCAGACCATTGGGTTTGCAGAGGAGTTAAATTCCCCCCAGCTTCCTGAGTTCATGCTGCCTGAATAAGGGAACGTCTCGGCAGGAAGAAAGGATCCACAACAATGTGCTATACTTGAAGAACGACAGAACAGTCAAGTTTTTTTTGGTTCTGAACAGAAGTAAATCCAAAGTTTCTTTTTCCTCGTCACAGTACACAGACACTCCTACTGATTGCTTTAGAGGAGACGGCTGAGCGTCGACTCAGACGTTTATTTTTTTACGTGATCTCTGGTTTGTATGTTACCGAATGTTTGAACACATCGAGTCTGAATAAGAGAAGTGCACAGCTGATTCAGATGAGGTATATGCGTGAAAATGTAATTACATTTAAATTATTTTTTTAATTGGCGCTCTGACCTTGTAAAAGAATGAATGAATGACGTTTCTGCACTGAAGGTGCAGCTCGGCTTAATGTCTTAACGTAGTTTTTAGCAGGCTCTCATGCTCTGATTTCATACCAGTAAACATTCCCAGAGTCCTCCCATGGATGGCCTTTTTCCTTTTTCTCCCTTTTTACGTTTTGTTTTCCGAAGCGTTTGCCAACACTGATGTAACTAGCGGGTCAGTTTGTGATTAGGATGACTACTTCTGACCTGTGCAGACAAACCAAAGCCAACTGTTCAACTTCATGCCTGTGAAAAGAATCTGTGATTTCCGCTTCACCTTTAAATGCTGAGATGTATTTCTTTGTGCCAGACTACCTCTTTTTGTTTTTAATCCCAGGCACTGAAATGTTTTGTTGATTGATGGATTGGGTTTCAATTTTAGCTACTGAGCTGTGCACATGGATTCAAAATATCTGCACAATTCATTACTCCCGATTTCAAATATGTTGTTGTTACAGTGGTTTACTCAATGTTGACCTGGCGCAAGGCTGTTTTCAAACGGACTGGATTGAGACAGTTGTGTACTCACGTTTGGCTGAAGTGTTAGGATACGAGGAGTTTGTTTTTAATGTATTGCACCATGTTTTCTGGACATTTTTGTCGGGTCTTTATTTCAGGTCGGCTGTTTCATCAAAATGGTTTGTTTTCTCGGTAATAACCGCTCTTTTTGTGAGACCCGAATAGCATCTGAGTTAGTTTATGGCATTTTTTTTCCCTGAATAAATAAAATCAGAGTTTGATAATTGAATGTTCAGTCTTAACATAAATCTCTTAAGTTTTGGGTGTTTTTCAGAGTTGGGTGATTGGTGTCTTGATTTATTTTTAAGTGAATTGATTGTAGGACTACACTTTGTTAAATTGAACATAAAAATGTGTAAAAATGAAAGAGCTGTCTGTATTCAACTATTAACAGACATCCAGTGTTTAGATAAGATTCCGCATGATATGAATGAAGATGGCTTATGTTCCCCATGTCACCAAGTGATCCTTGAAGGTGATTCATGGCAGCAGGACCTTCACACAGGTGGGGTTTTAAAATTCATAATGATTTTTTTAGGTTTCTGTCAGAATATATTGGATTATCTGGAAGGTTTCCATGTTTGGAAAATGAAATGGTTACCCATGTCTGATCAGCTTTGCAAGATGTCCAGCATCTTCTCAGTTTATAATAGACCTCATGTGATCCTAAAGAACAATATTAAAGTCATTCAGAATTTTTCAAAAACGTTAAACCAACTTATCAGTACATTTTAGATTTTACTTTACACATTTAACTGATTCAGAAGTTGGCAAATAAAGTAGCTGTATAATTGCTCCAATAGCTGATTTTGTAATGTCAGATCTAGAGATGCATTTCTATGTGCATTCTAATACATAAATATTTTTCTGTCATCTTCCATAACTGAATAAGACATTGAACAGAAGAGAAGACAGTTCTGCATTTTGTAACTCAAATTTAGTTATTTTCAGTGTGTGTTAATGCTTCAGGACTAAAGACGGTGCTAAAGTGTCAGTGACCAGAAAAATGTCCTCTTATTTTATTTTGTATCGCCACAAAAAAGTCAAGTTGGTAACAATCTGAAAGAGGGTGTTACATTTTTTATATGTTTTCAACCACAGTGGATATTTTGACAAGATATATTCCTTAAAAGATCAAATGGAATATAAAACTTTAATTGGCAGAGGTTCTGACCTCCAGATAAACTGAATTAAAAGACTGTATTTGGCTATATTTTCGTCTTACCTTTACTGAACTTTATATATAATTTCAAACAGAATAACATTTTCTCCTTTATAATATATTAACCAGTCTTTGTTTTTGCAGCCCTCAGCAGTTTTCCCACTTCAAATGTTGCTGCATAAAAACGTAACTTCATTTCTGGGTAATTTTTTATGTATTTTGTGATCAATAGGCAAAATATTCTAATGTCGAAGAAAAGTAGCCTACTTAATGCTTATTACTATCATAGCATGTTGAACATCTGTAAAAAATACAGGAGCCTGTAAATGTGATAATGCTTCAGTTTTCAACATTTGATTTAAATACATCCAATAAGCAGGAACATTTTATTTAGATTTTTTTTTTTTTTGTCCAACATTTGAGCATGAAGTTGTATCAAAAATACTAGTTAAGTGATGTAAACTGTTCCATTCCTGCCCTCTAGGTGTCCCTCTAGGCTATCTTGGTTGTTCATGATGCATTTGTGTAAAATCAAAAATCACACTTTTATGCATACCAGTGAAATCTGCAACACAAACTAAGATTATAAAATTATTTTATGTTTCCTTCAAACTGAACCTGTGGCGAATCCATAATGTATATTAAGAATTGGGGCGCCATTAAATATGTATTTCTAAAAACCGTCGTCGGTTTTTTTAGGAGGAAATCTTCGGCGAGTCCTTCCAAATCGATTTAATGAACGGAGCAAAATTAGCATAATGAATGTACTAAATATTAACAATATTCTGCCAGTAGTGCTATTTGAGGTAATGATCTGAAGCTCACGAATCCCTTTTTTTTATTTTTTGGTAATCCTGGTGGATACGAGCTGAGTTTAATGTCCTTGAATCCACCATTCACGCGACAATCTGGCGCGCATGCGCATTGTCTTTTTAGAATGGGCTAACTGTTAGCGTTGTAAAAAAATACGTGGCATACGTTTCAACATGGAGATAGCCGCACTTTTTGCCCTGACTTTATTACTGGGTGCACTTGTTATTTTGGTCGCTTTGGCGGTGGGAAAGAGAAAGGAAGAGGTAAAGGAGCAAGCAGAGCAGGCTGCCGAAAGTTCAGGTGAGAGAAGCTCGGAGCTCATGTAGTCGGCGGCGGCGGCACCGACTGTCGGAGATTCATCTCCGCCTGTCCCCCGGATGACTCATTCATTCTTTATTTATTTCCTGTGCAAAAGAAAGCTATTTTATACTAAGTACCAGCCCTGAATTCAAATAAATTAATTGGGGAAAAAAATATACAGAAACTAACTTTTAGTCACCTGCTGCTGACCAATGGTGTAATGTTTTATTCAGCGACCAATGGGAGCACAGCTTTGTGCTGCGTAACGACCGCTTCATTCATAGCAAAGATCACAAAGACTGGCAGTGAAGGATGCTTGTGTATTTTATCAGCATTTAGAAAATGATTTGAAATTAAAAAGCGGTTTAAACATGATACATTACACAGTTATCCTTATTATGTTTTCTTGAAGTAATTAATTTGGAAATATTTAATATAAAATCCAAGGCAACTACAACAAACAAGCCTATCTACACAAGCAGATGTTATATTATTATTACCCCATTTTCATATTTTTTTCCCTATGTAGAAAAATTTAAATGATCATATATATATATATATATATATATATATATATATATATATATATATATATATATATATATATATATATACATATTAAAACACCCACAAACCTTTTGTATATTTTCTCGTGCTTTAGCTGAAGCAAATGCTCCAAAAGGCCCAACATCCAAAAAACAGAAGCAAGAGAAGCAGCGGAGCCGTAAAGATAAACCGACACAACACAGCTTCAGCCACCCGTTGCTGGCAGCTTCCCTCAAGGTAACCTGAAAGCACTAAACACCCCAAATACCTGTCCTTTATGCTCTTCTCTGCAGAGGCTATATTGGTATCTTCTATTACTGTTTGTCTTCAAACAGCGCAATTCACACCACCAATAAATTAATGATGTCGATAGTTAAAAGCACGTTTTTGGGATGCATGAGTTGGAAAGGTTATGGTTACCTTTGTGATCACACCCTCCATGTTTCATTTTGTTCTCCTTAGGGCCACAGCGGCAATGTGACATGCCTTGATTTCAGCAGCAATGGGAAATACTTGGCGTCCTGCGCCGATGACCGCACCGTTCGGATCTGGAGCACCAAAGACTTCCTGGAGCGGGAGCACAAGTGTCTGAGAGCCAACGTGGAGCTGGATCACGCTACATTGGTCCGCTTCAGCCCAGACTCCAGGTCTCATCCTTTATCCAAGTTCCTGAAATATAGAGAGAAGAAAAACTAACTTTACACAGTGCCCCATTTTGCTGAGCATTGCACCTTTTTTTTTTCATTTTTGATTTAAGTTCCTTAGCATATAGTTTGTCAAACACCATTGTGTTCATAATCATTTAAATACTTGGATTTTTTATTCTATAAAGAGAAAAACATTATTTGTAATAATTACGTTGGTAATAATTAAAGAGACAGAAACCATGGCCTCTGTAGAAAAATAGTTCCCCCCTAAACCACTAACTGGCTGCACCACACTGGCTCCACCTGCTAACACCAGGGGTTTGTGGGAACTGTCTCATAGACTTTTACTTATTGCTTTCAATTAGTTTTGCAAACTGTATTTATTTTAGCCCCATTGGACGGCTATAAAGCACAAATGCATGAGCACATCAATTTAATTGAAGTCTGGACTTTGACTAGACCAATTTAAAACCATGACTTTAAATATTTTCCCCCAAGGTCCTAGGAATCAACAAGATGTTTTCTGGCATATGTTGGACAGGTCAGACAGGTTTTATAAACAGTGGATTCTCCAGGTTGGTCAAGGTTCAGTCCTGGGTGTGGTTAGTGAAGTTGATCTAAAAAAATTATTAATCACAGTTAATTCATGATCTAAGGTGAAGGATAACCACTTTCAACTTGGGGTCAAATTGGTATAGTTACCCTTTAAACATTTAATAGATAAAAGTATTATTTTTAAAATCATTTTTTTAGATTGTATATGGCTTTCATTGTCTTAAAAGTAATTTGATTTCAACCATAAAAATAAGCACAAGAAGGAATCAGCTTGGATATGAATACTTCTTTTCCACATATGGAAAATAACTTATTTGCGAGCAGAAGATCTAAATGGAGTTCATGTCCTTGTCTGTTCTCCTGCAGGGCGTTCATCACCTGGCTCGCCAATGGAGATGCTATTCGTATCTTCAAAATGATCAAGAAGGACGATGGGACCTTTAGCTTCAAAGCCGCCTCTGAGGATTTCCCGCAGAAACACAAAGCGGCCATAGTGAACATCGGTATCGCAGAGACAGGTGCAGAACACATGTGGCAGGCAGGACTGATTATAAAGGATTGGAGTTTGCACAGTTGTAAAGATCCTAATTGTTTGATCTCTACAGGCAAGTTCATCATGAGTGCCTCCACAGACACCACCATCCTTATCTGGGATCTGAAAGGAGAGCTGCTGGCCTCCATTAACACTAATCAGATGACTAATTCTTATGCAGCCATCTCTCCCTGTGGCAGGTCAACAAACTTTTCCACCTGAAACATTTATTGCAGCCCTTAATTAGATCTATGAGGCTTATGGTCTCTGCTTATGTTCTCAGGTTTGTAGCGTCCTGTGGTTTCACTCCAGATGTGAAAGTTTGGGAGGTTTGCTTTGGAAAAGGAGGCGAGTTCAAAGAAGTTGCAAGAGCGTTTGACCTGAAGGGCCATTCTGCAGGAGTTCACGCGTTCGCATTTTCAAATGACTCTCACAGGTAATTTTTCTTTTTCTGAACCTATGAGGAAGGGTGTTTGTAATTTGTGATAAAATAAATAATGCAGTGTGAGGTAGTAAGGTCAAGGATGAGCAAGGTGAACAAAAAAAAAACAGCATCAGCCACCTGTTCCCGATTATTCTGATAATTTTATTTGGTAGTTTTAACTCTGACAACCATTCACCCTAGCTTCCAAGAACTCACTGTTTTTATAACTAATGGGCTCTATGCACAGCTCCACTACTTCCTGAATTTAAGGCAGCTCCTTTGTTTCCTGTCTTTCATTACTGGATGAACTGATTAATCCAGGTGTGTCTGGCCAGTTACTTAGGTCATACACACCTGGATTAATCAGTGCATCCAATCATGAAAGACAGGAAACAAAGGAGCTGCATTAAATTCAGGAAGTAGTGGAGCTGTGCATAGAGCCTATTGGCAACAAAGCTTTACTTGAGTGGACTAAGCCACAATTAAACAGGTAGAAAAAATGGAACAAAGTCTAAACTGAGGAGAATTAAATTATTAATCAAATTTACAAACTCATCTACATAATGAAAGGGTTTGCAAAATAAACCATGTATACAAGATAATTTAAAAAGTTACTTTAAACAAAGCATTACTCCAAAGAAAACCGTCTAATTAGTAGAACCCAGCAAGGTAATGAATGACATCATCCGGCCATTTTAGCAGGAAATACTGGGACAAAGAATAGTCAGTTAAATGGAAAACAAATACCATGAATATACTTTGAAACAAAATATACAAGTTCAACTAATAGTCCAGAAGTACTAGCTTTATCTTAAACATATAAATAGATGGAAACTGCAATAAAAGCACTGAAGTTACAAACTAATGTTTAAATCTAAGCATTAGGAATCGATAATAAAAATAATGGACGAGTAATGAACACTAACTGAACCACTTTGTCACATGCAGAACTTATTTATATTTGTAAATGATCTATATTTATTGAATGTATTAAACAAGAGTGAAAGCACCAACATGTATCTAACAAAAATGGTGCTTTTCCACAAGTTGTCTTGGAACCAAAACGATGTAAACAGATCTCCTATAGATAAATTCCCACATTTGGTTTGTAAAACATTCACGAATTTAGATATTTGTGAATCATTTGATACAGTTATTAAACTTTTTGTGTATTGGATTAACACCCTTCATGTGGTCAAACAAGATGGTAGCAGCATCATGCTCTTAGGATGCTGTTATTTAGCAAGGGAAGGGTAAATGGACAGAGTTGAGAGGAAGCCTGTGGAGCTAATCCTGGAAGAGAAATTGGTGGAGGCTACGAAAGTGTCTTTCAGTAGCTTATTTGGATAATTTAAATAAAAGCTTAAATATTCAAAGAAGCAGGGTGAACTGCTGTATAATTGTGGAATCCAATTCCTCTAAATAGAAGAAGTGTTTAATGATGGATCTCTCCCCAACAATAGGCTGTTTTAGGTTGTTTTTTCAGGGTATTTAAGAATCCCATATGTTGAATATAACCCGCCCGCCTTCTTTTCCTTCACCAATCAGAATGGTGACTGTGTCTAAAGATGGAACATGGAAGCTGTGGAACACAAACGTGGAGTACAAGAAGCAGCAGGATCCGTACCTCCTGAGAACCGTTTCCTGCTCCTCCTCCGAAGGCAGCAGAGTGGCGTTGTCTCCGGATGGCCGCGTGGTTGCCATCAGCGATGGCTGCAACGTGACAATGTTTGACGCCACCACTGGGACTCTAGAGGAGGAGCTGCGCGGCGTCCACAGCGAGGAGATCACAGACCTCAGATTCGACATCAACAGTCGCTTCCTAGTTTGCAGCGGAGACAAGGCCATCAGAGTGTTTCACAACACGCCGGGTTACCGGGCGGCCATTAGGGACATGAAGGACATGCTGAAAAAGGCCCAGAATGAGGCCATGAAGCAGAGACTCCAGCAGCAGATCAAAGAGGCTCAAAGTGCTCTGGAGACTGTGCTAACAGCTTCCGCCGAGTGAGCGAATGCCCAAAGAGCCATGCTGGGATAGTCTACATTAGTTCTGTTTTTTCTGTGTGTTTTTTTTTTGTTTGTTTGTCAAAAAAATACTGAAATTTGCATGTAATTTTAATAAAATTGTCTTTTTATGGAAGGATTAAAGGCAGTGTGTTCAAACATGTTGGTGTTTTGAATTTTTCTTAGTAACGGAATATGAGTAAAAATGGCCCCATTGATAAAGTGTAACTAAAAGATAAGTCAATAAAAAAAAAAAAAACTCTTCATCAAAGAAGGTTTAGCCCAGAGAGAGGCTTCTGCAGAGATTCCTAGTTAAGATGAGATCATGTGTTTATAGCACAACCTAGATTATATCTCCTAAAATTTAATTCCTTAGAGGTATACTGGAGGATGTTCTTTTTCCGGGTGGAACATCAAAAGACCTAATTGTCAATCATTCTGGTGATGTGTTTACGTAAAGCCATCGTACGTGCTCATCCCCATATTCACTTAAGTCTGACATAGTTGAAAAATTGCAAATCTTTTGGAAAGTAAGCTTGTATAAAAGATGCAAACAGCAACGTTTAAACAGCTTTAACGGACGTGTCTTCTCAAAAATGTGCTCTATAAACACATTTGTTTAGGATTGCCTTCGACTGTTGTAGTTAAAAAGTTCAACTGAAACATAATTGGTTCATTTTTTCAATTTTCTTTAATCCAACTGCTTTTAATGTTCTTTCTTGTTTCTGCATTTTTTCTGATTTATTTTTTCTACTTGCTATGATTCTGTTTTGTTTTCCTATATTTTAATCATGTAAAGCACTTTGCATTGTCTTTGTACTGAATCGCGCTATACAAATAAATTTGCCTTGCCTATAACCAAAAACAGGACAGAAACCTGGTAGATATGTGATAAAGGACAATTTTCAGATTTTAATTGTATGCAGAACTTTGATAACTGTCCAACAGCTTCCATCAGCTTTATAACAGAAAAATTGTCACACACAAAAAAATATATATAAATACTGTACTATAAAGTGTTTTAACAGTATAAATACACCTGTGCACCTGGAGAATAAATAACCAACAGGCGGTGGACATTTTTACAGTAATAAATATTTTAACAGCAGCAACATTAGAGCAAAAAGACAGCATTATGTTATTTAACTGACTAAGAAGCTGTGCAAAAAGCAGCATGAATGTAACAACTTATTGAGGTTGTTGGGAGCAGTGATGGTTATAGAGTTTTACAGCTGGTGGGAGGAAGGATCTGTGATAATGCTCCCTGGTGCATTTAAGGTGCAGCAGTCTGTCACTGAAGGAGCTCTCCAGTTCTGCAACACCTTTGTGCATAATGTGCATTAAAATGGGTTGGTCTGTCACATAAAAATCTGAGTAAGATATGTTGAAGTGTTTAGTTTAGTTAACGTAGGGCATGTTATATTTCCAAGATATCAAGTTGACTATAATCCCCCTTTTTATTTCTCTCAGCTTATATACATATCTATTTTAAGGTTGAAGGAGTTGCTTTGTTGTTCTAAAGAAAAAAGAAACACATTAATTGATTACATTTTAGCATAGATATAACCCCACCTCATATTGGTGTCTCCCTTCCAGAGTGTGTATGTAAATATAACTCCAACTGTTAGCCGCCCCGCAGTGCACGCCGGTTTGTAAATGAAGCACACCCCACACTAGCTTGACCCGGAAGTGATTCTTGTTCGTACTGCACGTTGTAGAGCAGCATGGCCTGCAGTCCGTGCTGGGTGTAAGATAGCAGATGTCTGTAGAGATGGTGGAGGTCTCAGTGAGACCAACGCAGCCCCCCCGGCCTGCCGGGATCCTGCAACAGAACCGGGTCTTCCTCGACTTCTTCTGGGACCTGGCCAAACCGGAGCAGGAGGTCCGGCTGAAGGCGGTGGAGAACCTGATCCAGTACCTGAAAACAGAAAACAAGGTGAGAGAAACACACAGCATGCCACCCAGCAAAGTTAATAAACCGTGTCACCGCTGAACCAATAGAATTAATCACTCTAAGATCCACTATTTTAAAGAATAAAATCTTTATCTGACAGGAATTTAAAGGATTTCTTTATATTCAATTAACAAAAATAATCTCTAAAAACGTTATGCTAAACTGGAGGTAAAAAGGCTGTGTCCAGCCCCATGTCTTCTAATACCCCTAAATAAAATCCACTGCAGCCAACTGACTTAAGAGAAGAAACAAATAAGTAGAAAGATTCCAACTGAATCTGATAGGTAATCTGCATCTTACTCTGATTACGCTATTGGCCTTTTAAAACATGGAGATGGCTGTATCATGATGCGGGGAGGATGTTACCCACTGGTGACCGGGATGTTGTTTAGAGTGGATGGAGCTAAAAAAAATAAATAAGACCTGGAAGAGAAGATTTTAGAGGCTGAAAGGATTGAGTGTTGGTCAAAGGGTCACATTCCAACAGAAAGACCACCATAAACATACAGGGAAAAATGTGCATATGTTATCCAAATGGGCTATAAACATGTATTTGGATTATATACTAATGTTTATGAGGTTTATAACTAAAATAATGAACTTATAGATGATTAGAGTGTACTTGTGGAGTTGGAAATATATAGAGATTAAGTGTTGCTCATGATGCTTTCTAACTCTCTATGCTGCAGGCTGATGAGCTGGAATACACCTTTAAAAGGCTGGTGGACGGACTGGCCCACACTCGGGAGGCAGCCAGACCTGCGTTCAGTCTGGCTCTGGGCCAGGTTAGTGAAACACCAGCTTGATTCCTTTAAATTCATCCCAATGAGCAGAAAATAAATGGCTTTTCTCCCTAAGGTGTTAAACGCCTTTGAAGATGTCTCCTTGCAGAGCATACTCCAGAGGATCAAAGAAAAACATAACCTGCAAGCTGTGAAAAAGGTACGTTTTGGTCCATTTGATTTATACTAGAACAGAAACCTTCATTTAAAGAACATTTAAACACCAAAACCTTGTTTGTTTTCTAGAAACTTGCCAGAAATGCCATGTTTGGAAACCTGTTTGGCGTCCTCGCTCTTCATCAGTCGGGACGCCTCGTCAAAGTAAGTTTACTTCTCAGTTAGATTATGAAAGGCTGTAAAGACCCGAGTAAGGGTGTTAATTTAGCTTCCCTTTTACCAATTGTTCATTTCATGTTGGAAATACATGAAAAAGGTTTTGCACATGTAAAGTACAATGATAATTTTTGATTATTAGCTTGAAGTCAGGCTTTCAACAGACATGTTTATGGGAGGAATGTTAAGAAATGTCCCATTTATTTGGAATATAACAATAAAAAAATGATGGTGGAGCAAATGTATAGAAAGCTGTTTGTCTGCAGGAGCCCCAGGTGGTGCTGGGATGTGTGCAGCTCCTTCAGAGCCTGAGCCAGCACAAAGAGCACCTAAAGGACCTACCCAGCAAGACCATGACAGACATCCTCACTGAGGTAACAGCAACATCTTGGTGGCATCTTCATAATTCCCACTGCTGCGAGTCGTTTTCTATCCTTTCCTCTGCTTATTTATGGCCCCCCCGCCAGATACCAGAGGTGGTGTTTGAGGAGGTTCTGCTAAGCGCTCTGCAAGCTGACTTGGCGTCGGCCTTTAGGACTCCGGAGCAACTCCACCTGCTGCTGGTGGCGCTGCAGCGCTTCCCACAGACGCTTAAACCAAAGAAGCTTAAGAAGCTCCTCGGCTCCTCCACCATCATCAATGCAGACAACATCCCAAAGTAAGTTAGTTCTTTTCATTCAAAGGTTTTTAGAAAGTAATTGTTTAAGGAATAAGAAGCTAGAACCACCATAATACTCATCGGTTTAAAATGTATATGTAAACCAAACTAGAATGCAATTTTATTTCGGAATAGACACAAGTTAAAGTTTATTAGCATTTATTCTGATTTTAAAAATGCAACCTTAATTTAAGACATTTGTTAAACAAAAAAAAATGTGTAAGCCTGAATTGATCATGTGGTTTCCAATTTGCAAAACCAATTGAATTGTTTTTTTTTTGTTTTTTGTGACCAGTTTGATTCTTCAGAGCTCAGCATAATGTTGTAACATAGAAAAAAAAAAGACAATGTGTGATAAGAAGATAATCTTAATCATCCTAAGGAGAAATTTAGGACCCTTACTGGAATTAGGACTTGACCCTCGGCCAGGACGTTCCGTCATGTGTTCACTCAGCTGTTTGCCAATCCTTTGTATGGCAGGTTAGTGGAGGTGTTGAAGATGGCAGCCCGCTCTGTGAAAAAGGACCTTGCTCTGCCCTCTGTGGCCTTGGACCTACTGAAGCTCTCCTTGAAGGAAGACAGCTTCCAGCTTTTCTGGAAGAAAGCCATCACTGAGGGAATGTTCAAGGAGCCGTCCGGACCGACACAGTGAGTGCATAAACCTAAAGAGAATAGCAAGTAGGGACTAAAAATATATTTATTTTATCAAATAAATTAGGATGTAATACTATGAATGAATATAAACTTCGAAAAAATCCTCCACAGCTGTTAGAAATGATCTATGTTCCTAAAGGTATAGGTAGCAACTATACCTGCTCTTCAGTTCCAGGGTTATCAGATCTGTGCGTTTCTGTGCCCAAAACAATGTAAGACTCCATCACCTCTATAAAAAAACAAAACAAAAGAACCAGGATGAATTCCTCTGAAACTTCTGTTAAAACCACAAACCTATAAAACACCTTATACAGGATGCAGAACCACGTTATTACCATGAAGTTAGCCTCTAACTGAGGTACTACAGAAGCTAATAACAATTAGCTGTAGCTCATAATGTGCAGCAGCAGAAATCTAGAATTTAATCTCCACATCCGTCTCTGAGTTCTTTTGTGAATATTTCTTTAATTTCTCTTATCTTACCTACATCTCTGCTGAGATGTAGGTAAACCCAGCTGCACATCTCTGCTGAGATGTGCAGTTGGGAGCGACATTAGCAGCTTCGGCTATGATTGGCTCTTAGTCTGGCTAATGTTCTCTCTCTCCTCTGGGGGCAACGACTCTTTGCAGCTGGTCACCGTAGTTTTTCACTGAACAACCAAGCGAGTCTTTCAGTGGAACAAAAATAAAAAAAACCTCCTTCTCAGAATGTTCCAAGCACTGAAGAGATACCCTGGAGCCATCCAACATCTCCCGATCTCATCTGATATGCTTCACCCACTTTGAAATCAGCTCAGGATCCTCAGGAAGCTTAGATAAGCTGATGCCATTCTTATAGTGGTTGAAGCAAAAATCTACAATCCAAAATGAAGTCTTAATTTTAATCCATGAAAATTTCAGTGGGTTTCCATAAAAAAAAAAAAAACACTGTTCCATCTCTGTCGTTTCTCTTATCCCTAACTATTTTCCGCCTTAGCCCTCTCAGGCTCAAATTAAGTTGTGGTTGCAGGAAAAATCTGATATTTGGAGAAAATGATCATATAATGTAGTAATATACAATTCAGACTTTTGTTTTTGAGAGAGACCTTCGTATGCAATGAATTCTGGGATGTTGCAGATTTGCAACAGTGGCCCGGAGCACTGAAGATTGAATCTGATATGAACGTTAACTTTATTTGAATGTCACAAACAAAAAATTACAAAACAAAATTCGAAAAGACATTCGAGACAAATTTTTTAAAAACTTTTTCTCCACCGACATCTCAAAACCTCTTGAGAAGGCCGTTTCTGATAAACTGTTGCTCAAAATATAGGCAAACTAGTAGATAAAGCATGTAGCATCCATTGGTACCTGTTTGGGCACACGTTGCGAATCCACAACTTTGAAATCAAGATGCCTCTGGTGAAAAACCCAGAGGAGATCAAATCTACTAATTGGCATGTGTCATATCTATAAACATTCATGATTCATCTTATGTAGTATTGATTTCAAAATAATGGAAATTGGTAGTGATACTTACATGAAATTGGTGCTTAGAAAATCTGTTTCAGTGACACCAAGGACTCAGCCATGTTGAAAGTGATTCAGCTGTGCTATCTGGTGAGCTGGAGAGAAACTGTTGCAAATGCACAACTAAGTCCTTCTGTTGTACTTCTGAGTAACAAAAGCTCTTAAAATATGGATGTGGAGTAATTAGCTAAGTGGGATTTAGCTGTTGCAAATCTGCAACATCTGCCTGGAGACGGTTAGTCACTAAAGGCTAGTTTATACTCAGAAACTGTCACAGTTAACGCCCGCCCCTTCCGCAGATCCTCTGGTGCACCTATCCAAAATTGTTGGTGACCACAGACAATTTTGGAGGAGGCCTCTGATTGGTCAAATCTACATCCGCTCACTGCGACACACTGCTGCGGGAGGATAACCAGGCCTTCAGCGGTGCTAGAGTCCTCTGAATTGTTTTTAATTAAAAACTTTTTTATTGTTTTAGTCTATGAAAAGTACTAGAAATGTCAATATCGTGTCATCAGCACAAATGTTCTTAATATTCATTCCTAATGTTTTTAATTCTTCAGGCATCACGTCTAATGCTGTGCTTTTCTGTGGTCGACCCTTCTCTCTGCAGTTTCCTGAGCTTCCGTCTGCTGGGCAGCGCACTGCCTCTGCTCTCCTTATCCCAACTACAGGAGGTTTTATCCGGAGAGGTGATGTTGCACTACGGTGAACACGTAGTTTCAGCTCAGGTCAGTTTCCCCAAGCCCCTGCTGTGCAGGTTTCAATTTTCCTTATGAAGTAAATGAACTGTATGCTCTAACGTTATGTGGAAAAAGACATGAACATTCTGTTTGAGACTGAAGTCAGCTATTAATCTGTACATTCTCTGCTTAAAATCTATAGAAAATGTCTGGGCTTTGATATCCTACAAAATAACTTGAACATTGTGGACATTCTATATACAATTCTTGAGTTTTAATGTGGGAAATGTAGGAAAAAGCTGAGGTTTCACATAACCCAAACTATGATGTTATAAACAGGATGCTAATTCTGAAATGGCTCTTCATTGCTAACAGAGAAGTGAAAACTGTCTATTAGCACATAAGCTAATAATACAATTATCTATAAAGATGCTCATCACCTAGTTTATAATTAGTAACAAGTTAACTTAAGGGAGGCCCTGGGTTTGAATCCCCGCTGGGGGGGAATGAGCTCCCAGTGTGGGCCCTTAGGCAAGACCCTTTACGCTAATGCCTTCTTTGTAAGTTGCTGTGGATAAAAGCGTCTGCTAAATGCATAAAACTTTGGCTTTAAACAGCGAACATTATCTATAATGCTTCAGCATTGTAGCATGTAGCTAGCTCATAGGCTACATTAGCTAAATGTTTTCAAAACGAAGCTTGTTTTGAAATATAAACAAAGCCAGATTTTCCACCAATTGCTGAGCAATTACAGGGTTTCTGCAAGTCATTAAAAATCATTAAAAGTAATTAAATTTTTATTTTTGAAATTAAGGCCTTAATTGGCATTAAAACTCATTAAATATGATTATCGTGGCATTTAAAATGCCTTATTAAAAAAAAAGTCTATAAAAACAATTTCGTCAGCTACATCGCAATATATTTGCGTGGAACTGCTTCTGGTTGTTCATAAAGTCGTTTGTTCGGGAAAGAAGCTCAAGGCAGAGAAAAAGCTAGAAAATGGGAAATTGTGAATTTCCACAAAACTGGCTGGAAAACGAGGAATTCAGGACATGGCTGCAGCCTGTCGAGGGTAAAGATAACGAAAGATTTCACCGTGTATATATGAGAGTCATGAGTACTTGTTGATGTCATTAAAATTATTTCTAAGAGCATTAAAAAGCATTAAATAAGAGTTACTCATTCCTGTATAAACCCTGAATTAAAACATTCACACTCTTGTGTCTCAAAAAAACTACTAAATGGTCTTTTAAGCACTATTTGTTCAAACATAGACAGGAAGTTATGAAACTACAAACCGAATAAAAGAAATTAATGGTGATCTAAGGTTGTTGCACAGTAAAAGGGCACATATATTTATTAATCCTAGTAGAAAAAGGTTTTGATTAGTTGTCATGCCGACTTTTTAAAAGAAAGTATTTTGTATAAACAAATTTTGTATAAACCAATTATCACCTGGAAACCATGTTTTTTGAAATTACCTTTATTTTAAAATAGATAAAAATAAATGAACATAATTTGAATTATTTAGATTGAAACTATGTGAATGATTCAATTCAATTCAGTTTATTTATATAGCGCCAAATTCACAACACATGTCATCTCAAGGCACTTTACAGTTCAACCAGATCATACAGTCAAATTGATACAAAGTTTTCTATCTAAGGAAAACCAGTTGATTGCATTGACTCATTGACTCAAATACAATCCCCCACACTAAGCATGCTTGTAGCGACAGTGGAGAGGAAAAACTCCCTTTTAACAGGAAGAAACCTCCAGCAGAACCAGGCTCAGTGTGAGCGGCCATCTGCCGAGGCCGACTGGGGTTCAAGGGGACAGAAGCAGAGATACAAAAAGCAGCTGTAGAAGGCGGCCCCGTCCAGGAAACACACAGCCAGGCAGACGAGCTCCAAGGCAGCTCCCATGCCAGAGGACAAAGAGAGCACATCCACTCAGTCACGGTCAGAGAAACAGGACCACACTGGAAAACAGGCCGATCTCCAACATCTATAAACAAGGGTGTTACTAGAAGCAGCACAGCTGATGTTTCTTTCCAGGATGACGTCACAGCCAAACAGGAACAGACGATTCAATTCAATAACTTCTGTCATTTTAGCTATAATAGAGACTGAACATGTTTTAACTTGTTCAGTCAGGGTTTTATTGATTTTTATTGACACATTTCTGTTAAAAGAACAAAACAACCTTTTGATAATTAGAATCGATGGTTTCACTACCTCAGAAACCGGACCGCTTTAAATTGGCCCCGGAGATGGATGCCTACGTGTCTGACTTCCTGCAAGGCTGTAAGGACTCTGAAAAACAGCAGGCTGTCATGGTGAGATTCTCCTCTCTGACCAACAATGGCTACCCAGTGGTGCCGTCGGTGTGGAGGACGGTGCAGCACCTGGAGCCTGCCGCTCTGCAGAGCTACGTGGACTGGCTCAAAGAGATGTTCCTGCAGCCTCGGACCGACCAGTTGCTTGACTTCAGCACCCGCAAGCAGAAAGACAAGCAAGATACCAAAGAGCAGTGAGTTTTACCCTAAAGGAGAATAATTGGATCAAATATCTCTTCTTGTGTTGACCATGTTGTTATCTCGCTCAGGAAAGAAAGCCCAATATTCCGCCTGAGGAGGTGGATTGTCGCCCGCCTCGCTTCAATTATTGACAACCAATACGTGAAAAAGACGGAGGAGCTTTGCATGGACGTGGCCAGGTGACACCAGCTTCTTAGCCAGATGCATTAAGGTCCTCTGTGGGTGTGAAGAGAAGTTTGAATTTGTGTTCTTTTGTCTCTTGTGCAGATTTGTCTTTTTCCATGCTTTCTTTACCACTAAGAAAGCTCCCGCCTCCAACATCGCAGAAACAAGCGGGAAACTTTCTGTCCCACTGGACGATAAAACCAGAGCAGCTCTTGTTAATTCATTCTTTGGGTGAGAAACACTTTTTTGCATTTTAGCAGAATAAAATGGCATTTCTTTATTTCAGTATTATATATATATATATATATATATATATATATATATATATATATATATATATATATATATATCTGAAGACGCTACACATCCTGGACACTACTTAAACTGTTATGTTTAGTCCTTTTTTTCATTACAAATTCATATAAATGTCAAAATAATGGTAATAGACTGTGTTGAAACATAACTTAAATAAGAAACTGTTGTGTAATAATGGGTAAAATCTCCATAGAAAGTTAATAACTGCCATAATTTTCCCTGAAAAAACCAAACGGAAGAAGAAAACGACAAACTGTGTGTGCCAACGAATGAGAATGGCCGTTTTTTTTAGTATCAATCATTGGACAAGATTTCTGACCAGAGTAACTAGAGAGACATTAATGGCAAATTTCCAAATTTGAATAAATGGGAGCGTTAAGGCTTTCCTTTCATTTGAAGGTTTAGTGGAGGATGTTTTTTTTTTCTGGGTGGAGCATAAAAATAAGTGGTCCTCCTAACTGACAATCATTCTGGTGATATGTTTACGTCTACGGCCGTCCTACTTGCTCGTCACCATTTTCACATACCGGTGGTGAGTCTGACATAGAGGGTCTTCATTTGGAAAGTAAGCTTGTATGAGTGATGCAAAGAGGAACTTTTAACCAGAGCATGCACGAGGAGAAATGGGCTCCTGCATGGTCTCATACATGTTTAATAGCCGGTCCCTGTCAGGGGTGGTTACAGCGTTGTCCATGTGAATTTTTGCGGGTCTTTTCAAAAATTCCCAAAAATCCTCCACAATATCTTTAATATAAGATTATAAAATGGTTATCAGCCTCAAGCTGATGTTATTTTTTACTTGGAAAAAAATAATAGCTAAAAAATGACACGTTAGGCTTCTGGGGAAGAAGACAGGAGATAGAAAAATCCATTATCTATGAAAAGTTATATAAAAAGTTCAAAATTTCAAATGACAATTTAAAGAAACAAAAGTGGATTGACATGAACTGGAAATAAATCGATTTAACTTGTTCCTTATGAGATATGTTTGCAAAGGGAAGACAAACAATTAACAAGCAAGGAATCAAGTAAAAAACTAAAAGTCAATGAAAAGTTTTCTTAAATCTCTCCAAAGACTAAGAAATGTGACATCCTCAGGAGAAGAGTGCAGAGGAATGACAAGGTTACATTTTAGGAGTATCTAATGAATAAATCCTTAAATCTACATTGTTTTTCATTGCTGTAAGATACAAACTCACTGGGTGAAATCGGAGCACCACATAAATCATTTTTACACCCCAATTAAAATAACATGCAGCCCACTGCATGCTCTGCCCCTCCCCTCCCCACAATGGGTTATACCAATTTTAACCTGAGCGAGGGGACTAAGGGATGCCTATAAAGCAAGCTCCTGAAATCTCTCGAGCTCCCTCTCTATATTTATACTGTTATCTATTTGTAGATTTGTACTATTCTCATCTCACATTTGTTTATCTATCGATTAAAATCTATCCAGCCAGCTAAGCCTTCTTTGTTAAATATCCTCCTTTTGCTGTCAGTTTTAAGCTATGTTAGTAACAAGGGTAGGATATGCAGCAGGTGACCTTAAATAATGTATAGAAGTTAAAACAATCCTGCAGAAAAAGCAGAAACATGATCATTTCCAAAGAAAGTAGGTGTTCATCCTCCCGTGTCCCTGGCTGCCTTCTGTCCTCCATCCAGACTCCTCCTGTCCATGCGCCACATGCAGCTCAGCGAAGACAGCACGGCCGTCAATCAGAAGCGATCGCTCGGTGTTGCCGCGGACGGCACCATGTGGATCGACCACCTGGCCCAGTACGCCCAGCTCCTGCTCAGCCATCCCAAAAACGTCCAAAAGGTCCAACCATTCAGTGCCGAGCAGAAACAGGCCTGGGAGGGGTAGGACAAAGCAGAAGTTTGCAGTTTTAACATGTCTGGTGTCTTAACAGGTTAAGGAAAATGTTTGGTTTGTTTGTCGGCAGCATGCTGGAGTCTGTGGCAAATATGAAGAAAAAGTCCAAAAAAGGCTGGACAGCAGAAAGCGGAGCGTTCCAGCAGCTCTTCCTGCTGGTCGGCATGCACCTCTTCAAGGTCATAGCAGCTGGTGGATGCTCACTGCAGCTTTGCTCTGAATTGAGTCCAGATGTTTTATTCAAAGTTTTCTGTCCTACAGGCTCCAGATGAGCTGCTGGACATTATGAAGGACCTGCAGAGCTGCATGGACAAAGCCCAGGAAAAAAAGACCAAGAAGAAGAAACAACAAGGTGAGGCTTTGTAACTGATGCTTTTTTTTTTTTTCGTCAGCTGTGTCCATTAAGTAAAGATACTTAAAGGTATAGTGGAGGATGTTTTTTTTTCCTCTGGATGGATCATCTAAATAAGTGGTCCTCCTAATTGTCAATCATTCTGGTGATATTTTTACATAAGGCCATCCTACGTGCTCGTCATTTTCACTTACCAATGGTGAGTCTGACATAGTGGAAAAATTGCAAATCATCTTTTAGAAAGTATGCTTGTATAAATGATGCAAACAGCAACTTTCAACCAAAGCGTGCCCGAGGAGAAATGCGCTGTCGCATCGTTTAATAGGCGTTCCGTCTCGGGAGCGGGAAAAAGTTGTTCTTGTTAATTTTTTTAAGTGGAGAGGGTGGGTCTTTTCAAAAATTCAAGGAAATTCTCCACTATACCTTTATGTGAAAGGATGTAACTATACTGTAACATGAATGTCCTGCAACCACAGAGCAGCCAGAGGAGCCAGAGTGGGTGGAGGTGATGGTGGACATTCTGCTGTCCCTGCTGTCCCAGCAGAGCCGACACATCAGGAAGGTCTGCAGGACGGTCTTCGCCTCCATCTGCCCCCATGTCACTGCAGCAGCCCTCACCGCCATCTTGGATGTGAGTGATGACTCCATACTGCATCTTAAACACTAAATATGAAGGAATAAACACATGGTTTGAGTAATTTAACATTTTGTTTTGGATATTCCTTTCCATCACTCCTAGCTGAAGGCATACTATTTTTTTTTTATTTGTCAATTGTTTTTTTGTTTGTTTGAAGTAATGGTGTCTCTAAATTGTGTAAAACTATTACCAGAGTCACCAAGGCTGTATTTTCTGGACCAAAAACAAAGCCTCGTTGCTCCACTCTATAAAGCTTCGAACTCAATGTTATTTCAGACATCTTGAAAAAGCTTCTTGGATGGGAAATGAAACATCTTCAAACTTTGAAACAACATCCGGTTGATTGTTTTCTAACTTTTTTGAATCACTATGACCTGGATTACTGAGAATCTTCAGCAGCATTAGGCTAATGTCATTTCAGTCACTAGCTTAATGGGACCAGCAAGGTCTGGTAGGCTGATTGAAGTCATAAAAGATGGTGTGCACAGAGGCTTAAGACTTTTTCTTCTTTTTTTTTAAACTGTTGTTTGGCAGCCCTGGAGTTTACCGAACCCAACAAATCAATATTTTTACATTTGTATCAAGAATTGTTTTATTGCAGTATCACGTTTCACCACTAGATGTCTACTTTCTCCTAGTCAAAACGGTGGCATAAAGTTTATTTCTGATTAGGAAAAACCTGATCACCTGTGTTTGTGAAAACATTTTGGACGATTATCTCACAGGTCTTGGACCCAGACAAGGAGGACGAGGAAGACGGTGCTGTAATCGTCACTGATGATGGAGACAAAACACAAAAGGATGATGAGGATGATGATGATGTGGAGGAAGAGGAGGAGGAGGAGGAAGAAGATGAAGATATGGAGGTTACAGACGATCTGTCTTTACATTTTAATTTGTAGTGAAAATTTTAGATGCTTTTTTAAAAATAATGTTTGTTTTCAGGATGACGAGTCAGAAGATGATTCTGATGAGGAGGAAGCGATGGAGGACGATGAAGATGGTGAAGAGATGGAGGAGGGAGAAGTGGATCAAAATTTCCGCCTGGAGCTGATGAAGGTTCTTCAGCAAAAGAATGCTCTGGTGTGTGATCCGCTCAGCGGCTCCTGGTTCCACTCTACCATAAATAAAGAGTTTGAACTGTGGCCTCTAAAGCAATTAGCTTGTTTTAGTAATGATATACCGGCTTGTCTAGGCTACTGAGGAGGACGCCAGCAGTGATGAAGACCTGGATGATGATGCCATGATGAAGCTGGATCAGAGCCTGTCAGCGCTGTTCTCTGAGCAGAAGAAGAAGATTCAGGCAAAGAGAGATGAGAAGACAAATTTCCAGAAGGAACGGGCTCTGGTCCGAGACTTTAAGATAAAGGTGACTGACATCCAGGGGTCAATAAACTATGCCTCGGCAGCCTGGTAGAAGTTCACTAAGAAGTAAAAACATGTCTTTATTAGTTTTAACTTGTCATTTTCAGGTGTTGGACCTCATTGAGGTGTTTGTGGCCCGGCAGGCCCGCAGCCCCCTCATTCTAGGATTAGTGGAGCCTCTGCTCAACATCGTCGACAGAGGAATGAGCTCTGGGAGCGACCAGCAGGAGCAGGACTTCCTCAGGAGGGCCGCAGATATCTTAGAGTAGGAATCAACTCACCCTTTTTAACCATATGTCTGTTTTCTCCTTCTGTTTACTTTCTTTTATTTTTTACATTTAGTTGTTTAAAGGTTTTACTTTATAAATGATCTGTTTTCCATTGGTCTAAATTCAACCACGCTGTAGTTCAGTTCATGCAAATGTCAAAGGCTGTTTATAGGATTCGAAGGATATGTTTGAAATCCTTCCTTGCATTTCTCCATCCATTCTTTTATCCAGGTCTGCATTCATCCATCCATCCATTCATTGCTCATTCATAAATACCTCCATCTTTTTACACATGTGCCCTACAAGCCATACATTCTTTAGTCTGTCCATATGTCAGTCCAGATTTTCATCTGTCCACCTGCTGTCCATCTATCCAGTCATCCACATGTCCAAAAATGTAAAAACTGAAAACCTAGATGAATGCAGATAAACATGGGTGAATTATAAAGGTAAAGATAATCAGAAAAAAAAAATATTGATTGTGACGGAAATCACAACATTAAGAATGTTGGCCTTATGAGAAGGAATTAAACATTATGATGGAAGATACGGGTTTAAAACTGGGTAGTCTTTTTTTTATGAAGAACGTTGCATTTCTTTCATAATGTTAAATTCCTAGTCCTTTTAGATCCAGATCATATTTGTTGGTCAAAGCAGTTAAAAATGGAAACATTTAAATGAAAAAGATGCACTTCCCTTAGCTTTTTTTAAAACCTTTATTAACATTTCCTTATTTTTTTTTTTTTAAAGGAACCAGCTGTGCAGGTCCAAAGTTTACTGCAGGACCGCCGGTGACAGGCAGGGGGAGCTCCACGACCTGCTGGACAAACTGATGAGTAAAGCCAAGAAGCTGTCGGACTCCTCTGTGTGTCTCTATTACTTCAGGTATGAGTTTGCGGTTTGAAGATGGGACTAAGCAGAAAATGACGCTGAACCTTCTCCCTCGCTTCTGTGTTTGTGAATGCTCCGCTAATGACGACCCCTTAAGGGGACAGCAGAGCTCACTGATAGAGACATAAAGTAGATTTTTCTACCTGATAGTGTGAATTTGTTGCTGATGTTGTGTTTCCCTTCAGCGCTTCTCTTTATGTGGTGAAAATGCTGCGTGGAGCTTTACCTGCTGAGACCAAAGAAGAGCCGACAGCTGACGGAGCAGCAGCGGCAGCAGTAAATGATGTATGTTTGCACACTTTGACCTGGTTCACGGTTTGATTTTTAGTTGCCGTGACTTTTCTCCCTCTAGGAGAGCTTAGTTTGTTGGACAGGAGGAAGAGATGCTTCTTTGTCTAACTCTATGTGAAACAGGTCACCCTTAACTCAAACAGGTTTACCTGGCAACAAGTGTTTAGGTCTGTTTCTTTATTGTCAGGAATTGCTCTAGATTTGTCCTTCATTTCTTGGCACATATATTTTTATGTAATTTGTATATACAGTTGCCTTTTTTCTAGTTTTCTTAGTCCTCCCTAAGGGAGAATAACAATACATAATTTCGTCCCATGCATATTTTATCCTGTAAGTGAGCAGAGCAGTGGAAAATGCTATGAGTCTCAGGACAGTCAGGCTACTATAAAAAAAAAAAAAAAAAAAAAAAAAAAAATTAATAAAGCAAGTATTTAAATAACAGTGTGAAGGATATTTAGAGCCCTTGTCTTACCTTTTAGATAAATAGATTTTTTAGAAATTTTAAAGCCTTTAAGGCTGAAACAATTAATTGGATTACCGGTAATCATAGTTAATCAATTATCGAAATAATCGTCAACTAATGTAGTAATCGTTAAGTGGAGACTCTAAAACATTCCTTTAGCTGACCGAGAAACCCACTTAGAGCAGTAATTATACCAAGATTGTATAAAATAAAATAAAAATTTGCATTTAAGATATAAAACTTTTTCGTCTGTGCTTGTTCCAGAACTCCAATTTTAAACATTTTAGTTTCACCTGGTTTAATTTAATAAGAAAAAAATCTTCTTTAAGGAACCTTTTGCTAGTTTTATCCCTAAAAGCAAAGCAATTGCACAATTATCACCCAGTTAGTGGATAGGCTTACAGTTTAACATGTCATAAAGTTAGAGCATACAGTCATCTCTGCTTTGGACTTTTTTTATATTTTTTACCCTACATGTTACTGTATAAAGCTTTGGTTCTGGTTATAATCCTATTTAAAGATTTTGAGATCCTTTATTGTTTCCATCATGCTGTGCATTCTTGCAAGGTTTCCAGGGACTCTGACTCAGAAACAGCCCAACAGCATCACACATCCTCCACCATATTTAACAGTCTAAATAAAAAGGTGTTACCCACCTAACCCAGCTGTTAGTTACTGTTAGATTCTGCTAAGCTTCACGTTTACATTTGGGAAGGTGGTGAAGGAAAAGGCGTCAGTTCATCTTGCTGTCATTAAGATGCTATTATTTGCTAAAGTTCTCCAACCAGGAAATGTCAGCGTGTCTCTTAACCTCTGCTGACGGGGGTGTTTATCTTTTAAGATCAACTCATCCAGCCTCATATTTCTCAACATGCTCTGGATGTAGATTAGTTTTGCGAATATCTGTTTTCTTGGAGCTACTTGGCGAATTTCATTTACTTAAATAACATGTTTTATTGTCTTAAACAGTTTTAAGGGCAGCTCATAAAGTTTGGTTTCATATTTACACCCCAAGGAAACTGAATCAGATTTATTTTACGCTGAGAAACTTGGTAATTTTACTTTATCTTTATGCGAAGCAGTCTGGAGCTACTGGTGATTTTATAGAAACACATTCATTCTTAAAATGACTTTTCTTTATTCCGCCATTGGATAAATGTACCCTTCCTAAATCTTTGGTGTAATTATGCAAATGTAATAAAAGAATAATTTGTTTTAGGCTTATACGCATTTTATCTGGAGTGGAGGCAATAAATGTGGCGAATGCTTTATATAACTAACTGATTTTTATTTCATTTTTTAGTCTCAACTCAATATAAACTTTATTATTGAGAATGGAAATATAGTTTAATACACAGAGCTCCCCCACTCTCTTACAAACACACACACACATTTTCAGAGTGAATTCACACCTGAAGGATGAAGCTGTTGTCAGATGTTTTCAAAAAGTGTTTGAAAATAATTGAAAAGAATCTCATGAATTAAGACCCAGACATCTTTCAAGCGTTAAAAGAAAAATGATCTATTGTTTAGAGATGGTTTATTATAAGTCGTAGCTGTCAGCTTTTATTTTCAAAGGTTTTGAAGTAAACTGCTTCCACAATAAAGCAGATGTGAAAGTATTTTTATTATTAGATAATTAACATTTAACTAGATTTTTTTTCCTTTAAAATAAAGTGGCTGCATTATTCAGGAATATTTTCAGAAAGTTGATTTCTTTTCAAAAAGCAAAAGCCCTCTGGACTATTTACACCCAGAATATACTTTTCTATTCATTTTATGTCTTGGCCATATAACCAAAACGATACAAAATGATAAAGACTTGTCAAGGAGATGGTCATTTGAACCTTTTAATGAGGATGCAAGTTTTAGTATTCTTGGAAAGTTTAGTGAAAGGAAAAAGAAATTGTTTTGGGAACAGAGTTTGTATCCATGACACGAACTTGGGTGTTTAACCTCCTAGGGAGAGTTTAGTGGTCTGAATTTATCTTTAAGATTAAATTAAATGTTCTATTGGGGGGAAAATGTTCTCCGTCTGGAAGCTTTTTAATGATCTTGGAATTTGTTGAGAGTCACCTGCAGCTCAGGGAATCTGCACAGATTTTGCTAAACATCTGCTACACCGAAAAATCTCATTTACAGGCAAGAACAGGTTTGAAAGGGAAGACGTTTCAGTGACAGAAACAAGATGGTTAGTGTACAGCAGAGAAACAGAGCAGAGCAGCACATCTGATGGTTTTTTTTTTTCCTGCTGTCATTTTATCTCGTTATAAGAGAGAAGTAAGCCAGCAGGAGGAATTTCAGGACTCAAAAGCTGTAAAAAATGAATATAACATGTCTTCATTTGAAGTATTTTGGGGGGTTTTTCTACCAAGTTGTCAGAAAGGAAGTCTGAATCCTTATAGTTGTTTCATCTTATGTTTGACTACAGCCGAAGTTTATGGGGAATGTGGATGTGGATCGAGTGTCGAGCCTCTTCAGAGAGGCGCTGGTCTCCTTTATGAGCAGAAGGAAAAGCCCACTGACCTCTCAGATGTTCTCTGACCTGTTCACCAGATTCCCCGTAAGTCCATGCGTAGATCTGTAGTCGCCATCGATTAATGACCTCTGATATCGATGATCTATAGGTTTTATGTCTGAGCCATCTGTAATCATTTCTGCAGGTATTATGTGTGAATCTCTTGGATACAGCTGTGCAGCACATCACCGCAGGAGTCCGAGAGCATCAGCAGGTAAAATACTTCCACCGTATGTCTCCAAGCAGGAAGTGAGAGAAGCTGATCATTGATACAGTATGAACCCGCTAAAAGTGTTCCTTCCTGTTTCACATATAGAGCTGAATTCATTCAACAAATGTGATCACAAGAAAGATAGCTCTGCAGGGTAATTAAACATTTAGGCTCATCAATCATTGTACAATATGGCTGTAACCTTTAGAGGACAATTCAGTAATTATCCCACTAAAACACTAGTCTATAAATGTTTGTTTTGGCTTTGCAGATTGGTAAAGAGCAGCTGCATCTCTTAGCAAGGGTTTACACTTTGACCTTTTTGTTCAACTATTGTAGAGGTGCTTCCACCTCACAGCGTTCCTAAAATGTTTCACAATGAATTTCAACATTTTTCCGTGCCAAACTGGCAGGGGTGTCTATTCCAACTGTTTAAAGAATAAAATAATTTTGTGACGGGATTCTGTTTCTTTGTTGTCAGGATCTAACCTTGCGAAGCATCTGCATTGTTCTAAGATCTGAGTTTTTAGTCTCACAACAAATCCGTTTTAGGAAAACTCCCCCTAATACGTTCATCTCATAACAACCAGCAAGTCGGACCAATGACTTGCCAGCAGTGTTTTTTAGGGCGGGACATGTAGGAATAATGACAGAAAGAAGGGCCTGGAGGACTCACCTATTGATGCCACAAGTGACTCAGTTTTAGCTAAAATAGCTACAATTTCTCATTTAAAAAAAAAGAGGACAGAGAAGCACTTTGTGCATTTGTAGATGGGAAAGATGTCTGTGTGTTTTTGTCTGTTGGTGGCTCTCATGGACGCCGAAGTCTGAAACATTACGATTCGCTGAAAGCGTATTATGGTTTGCAGGTACTAGCTGGCACCAGTGTTAATTTTGTCAGCTTTTTTTAGTTTAGTCTTAGTAACAAGAACAAAAATCAATTTCAGTCTTAGTTTCAATTTAGTCATAATAGTCTTGGCCACCACCGGCATCGATGGCATGGTCAATCATTATCATGCAGGTTGTTTTGTTGTCCTTAGTGTGTAAATGAAATGGCTCCATACATCCAGGCGTTGTTTTCACCCGGCTCCTCCAACAAACCGTACACTGGTATCCGAGCCCGACGCCATGAATGCGAAGTTGAGTTACAGGGTTTCTGCGGATCATTAAAAATCTTTAAAAGTCATTAAATTATTATTTTTTAAATTAAGGCCTTAATGGCATTAAAATTAATTTAATGTGATTATCATGGCATTTAAAATGCTTTATATAAAAAAACAAAAACATTTTGTCAAATATATCAGATTTAACTGGTTCCACGTGTTTGCACACAACTGCTCCTGGTTGATCCTAAAGACATATGTTCGGAACAGAAGCTCCAGGCACAGAAAAAGCTAGAGAATGGGAAAATGCAAATTTTAACATAAGCGGCTGGAAAACGAGAAATTCGGGACCTGGCTGCAGCCTTTCGATGGTAAAGATTACGAAGGATTTGGCCGTATATATATATATATATATATATATATATATGGCATTAAAGAAGAACGTTTAATGCTCTTTTATATATATATATATATATATATATATATATATATATATATATATATATATATATATATATATATATATATATATATATATATAAAAGAGCATTAAAAAGCATTAAATTAGAGTTCCTCCTTCTTGTATTAACCCTGAGTTAGCTACGGTTAACTACTACCCGTGATTCTAGTCGAGTATAAGGCACTGTGTGACAGGCGCTGTGTAGGGACAAAAAAGGCAACAACGCATTATCTTCTATGCAGTTCAAGAAACACTTATATTAACAAATACAAATTACACATTTTTTAATGTCCATTCGTCCATGGCTTGTAAATTTCGTTTGGTCTTAGTCACGTTAACGAAAATAATGTTTTATTCTGGTCATATTTTTATTTTTGTGCGTCATCGTCTCATCATCGTCATGGGAAAAAGGGGCGTTAAAGAAATATTTCCGTCGTCATCCTGGTTGACAACATTAACACTGGCTGGCACGTCAACCATTCAGCTCGAAGTATTGTACTAAATGTCTCTCCTTTTCACGGACAGACTGAACAGCAGCCATCCCAAACTGATAACGTAGAACTGAGCTCAGTTCTACACGTATCCATCTGGCTACTGCTAGGTTAGACTGGATCAATTGTTTAGATAGAAAGTCGAGTATTGTATTTTCTAAAAAAAAATGCAATTTTGCAAAAATGTAATCAAATTCCAGAACTTTCTAAATTATATACAAACATTTTTCCCCAATTCAAATTAAGTTATTATTTAATCATTCAAAATTAAATACAAAGACTTACGAAGTTTAACCACAACAAACCTCCCATTAAAATGTTGGCATCCATCATCAACTTTCATACAAATTGGACACTGGATGAACTTTCTTCACAATCACTTCCCTTCAATGTTTTCTTGCTGTAATATTATGGTTAGGTGTTCAAAGTTGATATTTTTTTTCCCTTTGATTCATACTGCTTGGTTCATGGGACTTATTTTGGATTTTAGGGCCAAGCTTGTGTGTTGGTGCTGCGGGCGATGCAGAACGGAGATGTGAAGAAGATCCTGAGTGCTGATGAGTGGACGCTCCTCTGTGAGAAAGTTTTGAAGCAGCTGGCTTTGGTAAGAAGAATGTTTAATCACCAGTAAAACTCTGAAGGCTAATGGTACACATGCAGTCTGGATGTCTAATGTCTGAAACCCCTCCCATCCTCAGGAAGCACTCCATTTGTCAGCTTAGTTACCAGTTTTGAATCGTTTCAGAATTAGTTGAGCCTTAATTTGCTATTATTTAGAAATGCATTTAGGTAATTCTGATTTACTGATCAGACTGCCCCTCTACTCCCCACTCCCACACTCAAATCACCAACCAGCCCTGCCTTCCCCGGTTTAAATTCTGCCTGCCTCTGCTTGTGGAACTGATTGAAAGTCTTATTCATGCACACGCGGCTGCCGCTGCGCTCCGTGGCGCCACTTTGAGCAGAAATGTTCATTCAAATGCATGCTTCAAGCCTGTTTGCGTTCTAATTACATTAATCTCAAACCTTTATGAGATTGCATGGTGCAGTGATAAATGATAATTGGAGGCTCTGCTCCTCTCGCTGTCCTCCTTGCGTCCTCCAGAGAGCAGAGGGGGAAGACATGCGTAATTACATGCTTCTGTAAATCCTCCCAGAACGGCTCCACCTTCGCTGTCTTTGCTCCTGAAATAAAACACAAGAACATAACTCTCCTGTTCTGAAAACTGCCTTCTCTGCCCTTGATTATGGATTGTTTCTGACGTGCTCATCTTGAAATGAGGGTTTATACGACTTTAAGAATAAGCCTCTTAAAACATCTAAAAGGATCTACTGAAAAACAAAAAATATAGCTATTTAAATGGAGTTCAAGATTAGAAATACAATACCACTGTATAACATAATATCTGGGCATCATGATATTGGTGTCTGATATTAAATGTGGTGCAGGAAAATATCTCTTATTCAGAAAATCTCCAATTTTTTCCTATTTGTGATCATTTTCACTATTTTCTTGTGAGATTACCATTCAGATTTTATGAAAAATAAAGGAGGATTAATATTTACTTTATTATTAGCAATACACAATAAAATAAACTTTTTGTGTGGTTGCTTCCTAGAAAATGCATTATGTACTTATTTTGTTTCATGGGTTTCTCTTTTCACACAAGAATCCATTGAAAGAATGTTTTTTTCCTTTTATTTTAATTATTGTTGTTCAGGAGTGCAGACGCTCTGCATACACATGAATGTCGAGCAAATTCAGAAAGTACTGCAAATATAAAAATGAGGTTAGCAAGCTCTGGAACCAGAACATAGACTTGACTACGAATTAATGTCTATGAAGCGCGCACAAAATGAGAAAATGTTATTACTGTCCAGAGCACATATGGAGTTGGAAAATAGACTTCCTTTGAATCTTTTTTAAACACTAACCCTCCATCTGAAATGTGCAAACTAGCTCCTTTCTGTCCCTAGCTCCTATCAGTAAACAGTAAGAATCCTATCCTGACTGCTCTGCTGAATCTGCACAGCCTTTAGCCTGCTGGACATCATTGTGCAATAGGAACAAACATGCCTACAGCCTCCAAGAAATAAAACTAGATAAAATAAAAGCTACTCAAATGTACGCAACTCTGTGAGGTGAGCTGTGCCATTTTATCCTTTAATGCACAGTAAGGGAACTGAACAACATCTGGAGGTCTCCATGCTAAATGAACTGTTGATAGCTTCCTCTTCCTACCTCCTTCCTTACTGCCAGCACTATTCAGACATCACCTTTTCTACTACTTTGGCTTAAATGTCCTCTCTCATTTGAACTGTTAAGATGGACCACTAATCTCAATAAGCATCCTGTTTCCCCCTTGGTGAGGGTCTGACCCCAGAGTTGTCTGAAACACTTCTGCTATGTGGACTAGTGTGCAGATTTTCCTAACTTGCAGTCATTTTGGCCGCTTCCAGCATTCTCCCATTGCATTTGCTTTGTTTGTTAGCATCATTCATGCATTTGCAACTTTTATTTAGAGTTAGTTTGACTTTGCTGTCTGTTTTCTGTGATCTACAGTATTTCCCTTTGTAGGTTTTTATGTGTTTTGTGAGTTTGTATGTTAGTCTGATGCTTCTATAATTGGTGCTTTTTGAATCTCCTGCATTTGAAGGACAAATCTTCAGCGTTAACATCTCCAGTCTGGAAGGTTTAATGCACCTCTGTTCTTTCGGTAACTTACCTCCATGATGGCGAAAGCTCCAGCTTGTCTTGGTCTTTTCCTCATCTGTTCTCTATCATTGACAACAAGAGACGGTAGCAAGACCCTTCAGTTATAACCCTTAGATATGAAGCACAGTTGATGGTGGCATAGTCAAAGTTCCAAGCTAGGGGCCATATTTACCAATATAGTTCCTCACAAAACTGAACTGTGTCTCTGGTGCCTGTTCACATGCAGACACTGATCAAGATAATCTCGGAAACATGTTGAAGCCCATTTCCCTTAAAATATACAGCGGATTTCCCTAAAAACAGTGTAAATGTTTTTTTGTTTTTGTTCGTTTTAATTGTCAGGGCCAATGTAAATTTAAATGTAACCCACCTGTTTTGGTTTTCTAGAGTATTGGTCAGGTTGGCCAAGCTGAGAGCAAAGTGGCCAAAGAGAAGCTGGTTATAAACCTGGAGCTCTGTCAGTTTGTTGTGAAACACGTTCGTCAACAGGTATGTGGGCTCAGGTTTTCCAATTTAATCTGGAATCCTAATTTACAAATATATATATATGTGTTAGTGCAGTCTGGACTAAGCTTTTTATCTTTCCTTTATGCGTAGAAACTGTCTGTGGATCTAGAGCCCCTGAAGAAGGTCCTACAGTCATTGATCAATAATGTCACATTCAAAAAGACTGGGAAACTGGAGGACACGTACTGGGCTGTGATGAAACATTTTGGAGTGATGTAAGTATACAAGTTTCCTAAAAAAAGTTGGGTTCACTTTATAAAACTGTAGCCAAATCATTTAATTTAAACACGACTTCACTTATGTTCTGCTACCAGGAAGCCCAAGGTTGAAAAGGCGGAGCCAGACAAGGACGGCGAGCAGGAGGCTGCTCCCAAGAAGAAGAAAGGATTTCTGCCAGAAACAAAAAAACGTAAAAAGCGAAATAAACCTGTTCTAGAACCAGCGGGAGACAAGTCCGCCTCCTCCGGCAAACCAGGGGAGCAGAAGGGACAAGCGAAAAAGAAACAGGACAAGAAGGCTAAACAGAAACGACCTGCCGATGCCGCAAACGCTGCACAGTCCAACCCGGCCAAGAAGAGCAAAACACAACCTGACAGCAAAGCTGGCAAGAAGAAGAAGAAACCCAAGCAGAAGAAAAAAGGAGGGCAAATATAAGAGGGACTATTTAAACTTGGATGGAAAGCGATCCTTTTAAACGGCCGTTTATTTTTTACTTCTTTAGCTTTGAATGTTTAATGTTTAATCAGACATACTTAAGGAAAAAAAAAAGAATATATTTGTTTGGAGATCTTTTTTTTCTAAAGACAGCTGTTGATTTAAAACAAAATGTCAGGAACAATAAAAACATATTTCTCAGCTCCTAGCTTGGCATTAATGATGAAAACAGTGATGCATCCCTTCACTAAGCTCCCTTGGCCTTGTTCACATACATCCATCCTCACTTGGATGTCTCTAAGGTAGAAAGCATCAGGATCCAATCGTGTTTATCTCCTTCAGCAGCTTTATTGGACATTTGGCCAATTCTAAGTAGCGGTGTGAATGCTAATGTGGCCCAGGACTCATTAACGAATCGCATGATTCATCCTCCTTCTAGCAGCAGCCTTTTTTTGCTCCTCTTTCACTGCCTTTCGAGTTTGACAGAGATGCAGAGGTGTGTGGTAAACTGAGCATTACATAATATGAATTATTAACGGCAGCAGGTAATGTTCTCATCTATTCACACTATACAGCTACATTTACAGCTGCAAGTTAGACGGGTTCAGTGACATTCACTCATAAATGACAAATTCAGAGCATGCCGGCAGGTAGAACATATGAACAGAACATGGACTGGTTTTCAGACCCATCGTTTACAGGGTAGGGCTTTATTTGCATTGCAGGAAAAAGTATTTTTACTTTAAATATTTCCTTTCTGGGATACAGATCATCAAACTGAATCAGGCAAATAAAACATAAGTTGAATCAGCTTTGCTTCTCTCCTTTCACAAAACTTTCCCTTAAAACCTCTTTCCTTCCGGTTAATGAGAGTCTGGCTGCAGTGATCCCAATGATTGAGTGTGCTGTAAAATAACACTTCTCTATTAATGCAGCTTTTTAAAATTATAATCCTGATTTATTTAGATTTGAAGAGAAACAGAATAACAAGCTAATAAAGAAGGCCAGCTCTGGTCTGGGAACTCCTCTAGAACCTCTGGAGATTATTTCACAAAGAATAATTCTTCATTAAGTTAAGAACATTATGGAAAACAGTGAGCCTCCTCTTCAGAAGATTTTTAAACAACAGTCTTCAGTCAGAGGCGTATCCAGATCTGGTGCAAGACAGACCGCTACAGGAGATCCTTCCTGCCAACAGCTATCAACACCTATAACATCTGGATAAAAAATGACCTATGACTCACAGCAACATATTATTTCCCTTAGGGATTAATAAAGTATTATTGAAATGCAAATAAATATTGGTAATTTGGATGATCGGAGGCATATTTAATCATTTGTTTATAATAATTTCCTATAGATCCATAAGAAACTTTTTCTGTTGTATGCCATTTAGTCCATCCATCTATTTTCCGTCATGCTTATCCCAGCTGGAGTCACGAGGGGTACCCAGAGAGAACCCACACATGCACAGGGAGATCATGCACAAAGACCCCGGCCTGGAATCAAACACAGAACCTATTTGCAGCAAGGCAGCAGTGCTACCCACTGCTTCACTGTGCAGCCCCATTCAGTATAAAATTCAATACTTTCATAAAAGAATTGTAGACAAGACAAAAACCAACTCAAGAACATAGGAGTTCAAACACATTATGACCCCTGAGAGGATTTTTGTGTTTCAATGAATAATGCACAAATTTTTCTGATTAAAATATGTAATTTATAAGTGAATTGTTTAGTTTTATGGTTGAAATTTAATACAGAGTCACCTTTCTGCTCCACATGCTCAGACAGAAACAACTATGCCTGTGTTACATAACTAAGCAGGAAAAATATCCCTGGCCTTTGTGGCAGACTGGATGTTGCGAGGCCTTTGTGCTATAAACAAAGGTAAGCAATCACACAGAACCCTAATTCTGCTGTCAGGAAAATGATGCAGTGTCCCCCCAAATGGATTACTATACAGGACATGAAGTCGTGCAGCCATAAATCTGCAGGAGTGTTAGCAGGCAGCCACCTCATCCATCAGTAATCTCATCTTTAAGCTCCTCTCTGCACTGCAGGGCCCAAAGGAGGAGGCTAACGACGGCGGCCAGTGTGCATTACTGTTTGCTGGTTGTTTGCACATTCAAACTGCTGTGTGTCTTAAGCTCCCACTGACTGGAATATGCACAAAGATCACCGCAGGGTGGAAACCATAAATCAATACACATCATCAGTTTGTAAGAAGGCTAAAAGGAGCTAAAGGCTGCAAATTTTTCTTCCGCACATTAGTGACAGAAATTCAGAGTATGAATCAATTATACATTTATTTAATGACTGTTTTAATCCAAACTTTTGTCAAGAACAATTTACATGTTGACTTGAATTTAAAATAACTCCCACTGGCAAAAATCCACCACCGTCATACAGTTATTTTGTTTTTTTATATTATTTCAACCATTTGGAACAATATTGCTTTTTTTCTCCAGGGGTCTACTTAACCCTTTTACTAATGATGAAATATAGCATCAGTTCAGTTGATCACAAGCAGCAAACTATAACATGTTTCATCTGGAGATACAGAGGCACTTTATATCATTTTATGTGTAAATAATTGTGTACCTGTAACCTGTGGTGACAGGATTTCTTTTTCCCTCAGTCCTTTGTGTATTTAGCCCTACTGTACATTTAGAAGAAAAACAGAGATGATTAACCTGACCTTCAGAAAAAAACAACACACACTAACAGGAAGAGGGAAGATAGCCAGGCAATTCTAATCTAATACACTGATTAAATGATAATTTTACACAAGCCTGCTTTTGTGTGACCTTTAATCTTATGGAGTGATTGTTTGTTGGTGCAAAGATCCTAAGACACAGTGAGTTTAGCTTTAAGGCTCATTCCAAGCTATATAAAGTCCACAATTTTAAAGTGAGAAACATTATTTACTAGTAGGTAACATTTAAAACAACAACCATCCATCCATCCATCCATTCTCTGTCAAGCTTATCCCTACTGGGCCCGCAAGGGGTGCTGTTGCCTATCTCCAGCTGTCTATGGGCAAGAGGTGGGGTACACCCTGGACAGGTCGCCAGTCCAATAAAGGGCAACAAAGAGACAAACAGGACACACAACCATTCATGCACACACTCACACCAAAGGAGAATTGAGAGAAGCGAATTAACCTAACAATAATGTTTTTAGACTGTGGGAAGAAGCCAGAGTACCCGGAGAGAACCCACGCATGCACAGGGAGAACATGCAAACGCCATGCAGAAAGAGTTAAAATCATACTTTCCTGCAAGGCAGCAGTGCTACCCATTTTCCTACTGTGCAGCCGTGTTCATTGAAAATTAGATGTTATTCTTACTTCAGTTTCTTTAATGGGACATTTCAATATGGAGTGCTTCATTTTGTGATTTAATGGAGAATTTAAATCATGCATTGAAAAAAAAAAGATAAATTTACTTAGTATTTCTATACATATTTTGTACCTCCAATTAAGGGAACACATAAAAAATAATTGTGAAAACCATCTTGCACCCCCTCTTGGTGTCTAGTTGACCTTCCTGCTGGTCCCAACTCCCAGTTTGAGAACCCCTGCTTTACATGTGTCACCTAAAGCTGGTTTTGATAGCTCTTTTTCATTGAATGAATCAAATCCTCATATAATATTCTTTGCATTTATCCAAGTTGTCTCATATTGACCAAAGTGTGATATATAGAAACATTTACAAGTGACAGAAAAGCCAAACCAGGAGACATCTATGAAACAGGTTTGAACCTTCCTTAACTCAGGCCATTCCTTCTGTTCCCTACAGCTAAAGCACTTTCATGGATTTTTTGGTACTGTACCCTTGAAGTCACAGCTTGAAGCCACAGTAATGAAGCATATAAAGTGGGTCTCCCGATGACAAATTGTTCTCC
This sequence comes from Cyprinodon tularosa, assembly GCF_016077235.1. NCBI lineage: Eukaryota > Metazoa > Chordata > Actinopteri > Cyprinodontiformes > Cyprinodontidae > Cyprinodon > Cyprinodon tularosa. Next base: position 265,826 of record NW_024039353.1, read on the forward strand.
TCGAACCCTGACAGCAGGGGTGAGAATGGGAGCAGCGCTGTGTTCCCCTCCTGACAGTGAACTGACACTATTCATTGCTGTGAGCAGAGATACGGAGCACAGAACCAATCTGCTAATGCAGCTCAACCGAATAATCGCAGCAAGTTGCAAACTCTGAGTGGGGTGAAGAGGGGGGGGGGTTACTGCGACTCATCAGTATGAGAAAGATGCAACTGAACGCAAGTCTGATTCATCCCCTCACCTTGAGAAATGTTTTCATCTTCATGGATTCATGCTGTAAAGCACAGGCTGATTTTTTCCAATAAATGATGCAGCTCACTGTGAAGTATTTATTTTTGCAGCCTTATTTTCTCTTCCTCTTCGTCTTCTTCATCTGTCCCTGTGCTGCTCTTATTAAAGTGTCCCCTTTGGAATCTGCTGCTCCTCAGCAGATAGGTTGGCAGGTTGCACACAGAATGTTAGTTTAACGACTGTTTCAGATGGAATCCTATTAATTAGCACCCTCAGTGATTTATTTACCAGGCCTCGTGGGAGCAATCAGCTCAGAGCTGAGCCACTTCTTGAAGGAAGTCCAGACGAATGTGCTAATTACTACACTGATTGTCACACCTCACCTTACATGGCTCCAAACTCATTTTTAAAAATGCCGGATCTGTTTAGAAAAACTCATTTTGTGTCCTTTCCATCTAAAAGTGTTTTTATTATTATTAATTTTTAAGTAAGTAGCACTTATTCCGTATATTCACTCTTTTGCTTTCTTATATTAGCCTGACGTAGTCCGACTCAATTCTAGTCAGAATATGAAACCTTGTGGGCGGGACTAAGTTCGGACTGGCACCCAGGCTATTCTTATATGCAAAGAAGTCTCTAAAAAGTACGTTTTTATTAAATCGAGGAAGTTTAAGCTTTAATTAACACGTATTCTGTAACAATATTAAAGAACATTATTCTTTATTAACCATTTAGCCTCAGAATTGGCCCAAAAAACCTCATGTAAATTCAAACCTAAGTGTTTAAAAATAAATTGGGACATCATATAAGAACAAACACTAATTTGACCAAAAAGGCCAGTAATTGTCTTAGGATTTAGAAATACTTTCCTTCTTTTATTTCTTTTTTAAATTTTAGTTTTTTTTTGTGTGTGTGACTTGCTTTGCCAATTACAAACCTCAGTTTCCCCACTGTGGGACAATAAAGAATATCTCTATTCTATTCAATTTTTTGTTCTATTCTATTCTATTCCAGTCTAGCCCAGTTTTGTCTCAACCTGATCAAACTAATAGATTGCCAATTAAAATCTTAATATCTAATTATATCTCATTTCAATATGGTGCTGAAACCAGAGCATCTCGTGTACATACTTTATCAACCGTACAACAACTGATGGCTGGGTGTTCCCTGCTCAGCCCAGTGGAGCTGACTAATTCAACCTGACCTGATGTTCTTTACTAGAATTGGGCATCATGTGTATTTTGTTCTATAGTAAACATCTAAATAGGGCACAGAGCGTCCTGTTTGCATTTAATGCTTACATACTTTTTCTAAAGGTCACAGCAAACTTAATAATGGAGATAATAGCACCTTGCCAAAAATAAATAAACCATTAAAATAGATGTAATTTACTGACCAACCAACTTTTTACATTTTATGAAGAGCACTCCCTGGAACAACAAAAGCCTGACAAACGGCCTCATTATTTCTAAATTAGGCTGAGGACAATAACTAGGCTATTCCCACAGCAAACTCTAATAAGAAACGTGTCCTGTACTCCGTAACACCACCTCAGTCTCTATCTGTGTCAGAAGATAGGAAGGGATTTTCAGGCTTACTTTTACTTGTCAGTCACAGCTAGCTAACTAACTAACTAACTAACTAACTAACTTTAAATACTGAGGCAGGGTTGGAAAATTACAACGGAACCAGCTGAGCTAATCAGTGCAGATCTGGAACAGCTGTATCAGAATAAAAGCAGGGAGGCTAAAGGAGGCTGACTGATAGGAATTCATATTAAACTCATATATAGTACAGGATTATATTAATAAATATTATAAGTATGTAAAAATTTATACAGATGCCTCTAAAAATATAACAAATCAAATAGGAGTAGCCTTTATCATACCAGAATTTAATGTTAAAATTAGGAAAACAATAAGTGATGGACTTTCAGTTTATACGGGAGAAATGATTGCAATATTATTTGCTGTTCAATGGGTGGAAGAAGTTAAGCCATTAAGATCAGTCATATGTTCAGATTCTAGTTCATCTTTAATTAGTTTGCAGTATAGTCACTCAGAAAGCAGGCCAGATATTTTTATAGAAATTCAACAGACACTGTATAGAATAAATATGATGGGTTTAGTTATAAATTTTGTATGGATACCGGCACATTATGGAATTAAAGGAAATGAACAAGTAGATAAGGCAGCAAAAGAAGCTGCTAAAAATGTGTCAGTGGATTTATTTGTTAATTTTAGCAAATCTGAAGTTAAAATGTTAATTAAACAGAAAACAAAGGATAAATGGCAAAAGGAATGGGAGAAAGGAAATAAAGGACGTTGGTTTTATAAAATTCAAAAGAAAATTGGAGAAATGAGAAGAACAGAAAGAACAAGAAGAGAAGAAACAATCATTTCTCGATTGAGGTTTGGTCATACCGGATTAAATGGTACTCTGTTTATCTTAGGAAAACATAGGAATGGCAAATGTGAATATTGTGGGGTAGATGAAACAGTTGAGCATGTGATGTTATACTGTAATAAATATGAGGAGGAGAGACAGCAATTCATTCAAAATTTGAGTAAAGTAAAAGTTAAATTAGATTTATTTCAATTATTCAGAAGTTATTCAGATAGTAATATTTACAGTATAGTATTTCGATATCTAAAAATAACGCATTTATATAATAGAATTTAATTCCTAAGAGTCATTCTGGTCCACACTCCATTCCAGTAGATGGCGGAAATGCATCTATCTGTTGTTTGCCAACCGCCAAAAAATATCAAAGAAGAAGAAGAAGAAGAGGCTGACTGATAAACACAAAGAGAGCCGAATCATCAAACAGAAAGAACCTTCTGATCAAGGGGAAAATATCATGAAAAATCTAAGTAAATAAATGAGAATACACAGAACCTAGCATACAAGCTGTATAAGAGATTCTAATAGTTTTCAAAAAGAAAATATGCCTTCAGTTCTGCTTTTGCTTTGGAGTGGCGGCCTAGTGGTCAGGGCATAGAGCTTGGAAATCTGAGGTTCTGAGTTCGAGCCCCACTCCCACAGTCTGCCACTCTGGGTACCTGAGCAAGAGTGGCAGTTTATTTTTAGATATCAGATAAACTGATATCTAAGTCCATTAAAACTGATATTTAAAACTTTTATCTTAACCCCACACTGCTCCACACAATGGCAGCCCACTGCTTCCCAAGGGGATGGGTGAAATGCAGAGGTAAATTTCTCCAATGTGACATCAATAAAGTTTGATTATTATATTATAAATCCAGTTATGTTGAAAATGGCTTTAAAAAAACAGAATTATTTTCTTTCCATTAAATAAAATGTTAACATTTAAACTGTCATGTCAAAAACAATAATATTTATTTCGGACATACAAAACCAGTGCCTATGCTGATATTTAACATAATCATTGGGTTAGGAGAATGAAGGTTTGCCTGCTGTCAGGAATCTCCAGCTTCTTCAACCCTCCCCCAGCCCACAAAACCCAAAGACACTCACAGGACATGCAATGCTGCCCAAATGGTGTTTGAAAAGAAAACAACAAACTCACAGGAATTCTTCCTCTTTTGTGGATGATATAGGACCAACCCACATGGAAGAGGCTGCCATCATGCCCCCATACCCAGGGACCAGAACCTCCAGCCTGACCAAAGGCGGACCTGGGTGAATTTCTCTCTGAGTTTCAAGAACTTTTAGATGCCTGAAGAGGCTGGAGGCGTGAAGCTCCTGAGAAAAAAAGTACGGTAATTCCCTTTCGTGAGCCTGACATGCAAAGCTGCTAATACTGGAGAAAAAGGTAGAGGTATGGTACATTCAGGGACAGATTTTCCAGCTAAATAATTTGCCTTTCTGATGATTTTATGATCATTCCATGTGTTTATTGTTGTGTAAGACTAACAGGTTGAGCCTTTTTTCACTAAGGGTTTAAACGCTAAAATAACTTTCATATTTTTGTGTGTTCTCATATGCTCACTGCATTTGATAACCAAAATATGATCAAAGAGTCAATTAAGAGGAGTCCCCTCATGTCTGGTAGCTACTAGCTCAATTAAAGAAGGTTAAAAATCAATTAACTAAGGCTTCTGATTAAGAAAACCATTTAATAAAACATTATTTTACAAATATTTTCTTTTCTTTATCTCTTGTATTTTCATTGTGAACACGTTCCAATTGCTCTAAATTAACCAAATGCTAATTTTCCCTAATTCTTCAAGATAAACTTTGGTTCTCAAACATAACATCCATGCCGAACTGTAATATTACTGCATCATTTTATTGGTTATAGTTTTCAACCACGTTTTTCCGTCTTTGTGTACATTGTAGCTTAGTTAACTTGATATTTACTAGGTTGATTTGGAGCTGAATTATTTTTATTCATAAACCGAAGTTGTGGTGAATGTATTCCATACAGTAATGTCCCCACTTTCCTTGATGGGCCCTTGGCTGGTCTCCCGCATATCCTTTTAAACATCAATATTTGTTCTAAAATATTATTTCTGTCATGATTTGTGGATATCAAGATCCAAAGAGAAGCGTCATCTCCTGGTCAGACCCTGTAATTCAGTGAAAGGGTGGAGTAAGAGTGAAAGAAATATGCATGAGGGGGTCGCTCCAGTGGCTTGAAGTTGGAGGGCATTATGCTCTGCTACTGTATATGTGCAAAGTTATCAGTTTGACCATTACTTGAGCTCAATTCAAACTTTCATTTGTTGTTCTAACACACAGCATGATGGGTGTGTTAAAGAACAATATATAACAGTCTGAATATTATTGGATTAAAGAACATATTTTCCACCCCTAATAGGTGATCCAATATACAGTATATATATCATAATTGCCCAACAAAAAATAAATCTTCATTGCTCGGAAATAACTGATTTTTTTTTATTTATTTAAAAAAAACAATAACCCTTTGTCTGTTTTTAGTCTAATACCGGTAACTGCCATATACTCTTAGTTTATTCTACTTAATGACTTCTATTTATTTTAACTTTGGACTTTTTTTAGATAAAGCCATAAACTTGTATTTCAATCGAGAATTTATTTTCCTAGAAGCCATCCATTCCTGAGCATTGGATTTTATCCTCTTATGTTCATTTAGTTTTAAAAATCAATGTCTTCTCTCTTTGAGAATGTCATGTCATGTTCTTGGTCATTTTGCCTTGGTTCTTCCTTACTAGTAATCATTCCTAACAATTGAATCCATCCACTTTCATTCACAACTAAAGATTTACTTCCATCATATAGAGCCACTGACCTTCATCCATTTCCATCCTTTGGACCATTAATCTCTAGTCACCATCCAATCCAAAGCATTGATCTCCATTACTTTCAGTGTATTGACCCTTAACCATTCCAAGCCACTGACTTCCACGTTTTCCTATCTTCTGACCTTGATTGATTCCGACTCACTTATATATAATAACCGACCACTTGCCGCTGAGCTCTGTTCATTTGTAACCTCTTATCCTTTCTAAACCTCTTATTTACTGTGTGTTCGCAATCATTTGACAGCACCAATATTCTACCATTCCTCTCCCTTTTCCTTGGGGCTGACTTTGGCTGGACGTGACAAAGTGTAACCTCTCGCCCATTTTTCCTAGCTATTCACTTACACCCTTAGCTATTAACCTCTTCCTACAGAGTCATATGTAACTGTATCTGTTCATATACTCATCCATAAATTCCCTCTGTTATCACTCAAATCCATATTTCCCACTGCGGGGCAGCCAGATTTTCATGTCTCACACCATATTCAAACAGGAACAAGCAGGTCACATCAATGAAGTAAATCATACCTCATCTTTATCAGACTAAACAGTTTCACAATCAGATCGAATAAGTATCTTTTCAAAGGATGGCAGGAAACACTGCAATTATTAAAAAAAAAACTATTCTCACTAACTGATTAGACATTTCACAATGCTGATGTCTGTTTCTGTTAACTATGATTTCCTTTATTTTAAAAACGTATTGTTTTTCACTTTAATCTAAAATTTGCTCTAAACAGATAGTGTGCTGAAACATAAATGCATTAGTAAACTTTCTTTCCCTGAATGGGGAAAAAAGTGGTTTCATTTTGTTGTGCTTATGCCAATGAAACGAGAGTGGGCTATCAGAGCGTCGTCCAGGGCTAAATGGCGCTTCGCCAAAGTCCACTTCATATTCTCAGACCCTTTTTTTGTTGGAACAATTAGGAACACGATGTCCTGGATCTTGGCCAACATACCGACAGATGCAGACTCTCTTCCTCTGACCCTCCCAAAGGACACGATTTGGCTTCATTACATGGAGACGTTGCATTTAGAAAGGCAGCATTCAACCTTCATGTCAATAAATCACATGGAAGGATTGATAGAGTCTGCTCAGGTGTCTTTGCTCATCATGTCTCTGCTGCCCTGATTCTATATTCAGCAAGCAAAGCTTTTAGTGAATGTAGTTTACATACTTCAGCGACCCTTGGACATGAATCCCAGAGCAAGTATCATTTAGGTAGATCAATAATACACTCTTGGAGAGTTTGTTAATGTAATCAACACCTATTCAGGCAGTTCTGTAAATTATACCATGTGACGCCACCTACTTTAATGAGATATATATATTTTTTTGCATATTTTTTCTTAATTCATCCATTAATTTTTTAAGGGTGCTTTTGTGCACAGGTTCAAAGGGAAAATCTCTGGATGAGAGGCAATGGAAACGGCATACAGGTTAACTAAGGCCATTTATAGAGACAAATAAACATAACAGTCATGTTTTTGGTTTGTGGAAGAAAGTCAAGATACCCAATATTAGTTTGATTTTACTTGAGATTAAAAACATGATTCATTGCAAGAAGGAGGTAAGGGAAACACTTGTATGAAAGATGTATCTGGGAGTCCTGCCAAACTACAAAGAAATGTAAAAATTTGACATGGTAAGCATAGTTTTCATGTAGTTTTGCTGCCTTCATGTGGTATCGTAATTATGAGTATTGACCACTACCAGTATTGACCCAATAGGATATTAGCATGAATCATGAATACTTTTATTACTCATTTTGTGGAGTGGAATGTTATAAAAGTTTGTAATAGTAATATTAATCAGAGAACAATAGCCAATAGGTTACAGAGGGTTTAAACAAAATATTCTAAATCAATATATAAACCAATACAGTTCAATATTCAATTGTTTTGTCTATCGATTTCCGATATCAGATAGGGACATCTCTAAAGAAAAGAATATAATGTGTTTTTTTAAATACTTTTTCTGGCTCTGTATTTTGAGAAATATATTTTGTTTTGGCAAAAAAACAAAGTCGAAGCATTGATTTATTACGCATTTATTTATAAAGTTTTTATTATTACAGAGTTTTCTCCGATAAGGCAGATTATATGAACTTCCAGAAAGATGTTACTGCAAAACATTCCAGCTCGCATAGTGGCATACAAATTACAATAAATTTTTTATAATAAATGACAGGAATTTAATCAGGCTCACAATGATGTAATATAAAGGATCAAAAAAAATACTGGCTTCAACCCAAAGCCTCTGCTGGAAGATTTCTCAATATAATACATGACAGAGAATACATTAGAAATACGCAAATATCTAAATACGGTATAAGCACTAAAACTTATTGGTCTATATGACAATTTAAGGAAAAAAGGTTTGTGTGCATAACTACAGCAAAAGGTCTTGCATCCTGTCAAGCTAGCTAAAGCTACCCAGATGTCTAAAAGACATTGGAGGACAGTAATTTATGCAAATTTCTAAGTCACTTAATTGAAGGAAAAAATACTATGCAAACAAATAAGCCATTTCTATAGCATATATGCAGCTTTGCACTGCCTAACAGCACCACAACATCCATTATAGTCTAACTACATACTGTAGTGTGTCAGAGGGCATGCCAAGGAAGGTCAGCGAGCCACGGAGATCTGAGTTGTTTCAACAAGTCTTAATAATTTAACACAACCATGTGTCAAATCCAGACAATGGTTTAAAGTTTTAACATTGTTGAAGTTTAAAAGAGTCAGGGCAAGAGAAGAAAGGTCCTAAAATGAAATATGCAGGCAAATACTTACATTTTTAAAAGGAGTTACCAGCTTCCTAGATGAAAGATAATGTGTTAACTAAGATTCAGCAGCAGGACAACACTTCCACAACCCATTGAATGACCTGGTTAGCCTTCTTTTCAGATGGTTAGCCTTTTTGCCAATGCCTGTCTCATGCTATGAAATCCACTCCCTCTTCTCACCCAGCCCATCCTGCCACTCATCTTCCTCACCCTTTAATATTAACCCTTTAATCTCCAACCTACAAATTCCACATTATGACGCCTTTACATTCTACTTGCCCTCCCAATCACCTGCTACAACCCCATTTTCTCCCACTAATAGCCTACTTCTCATCCCACCAATGCTCTTTATTAATAGCCCTTTTCATCTTACTACTCCTATTTGCCCTCATTCTTCAACCTTCTACCACTTAGTCCCTATCATTCATCCTCATCCCTCTATACACCCTTGTTTCCACTCATCCATCTCCACCCTCTCAGTTGATCTAATTCATCCCTTCTTAATGCCCTATAGTTCTCATTTCTTATTCATAAACACTGTTAATTCCACTCATCTTCCTCAACCCCTTCATTTTCTATTGTTTTATTAATCTTGGTACCCCCTTCACATCCCACTCATTCTCCTTATCAGACATTATGACCCTCTTACAATCACCTCCCTTGTCTACTAATCCCATTCATCCCCTCAGTGCCTCATTATGGCACCCCTCATCCTCCTGATGCTTTATCATAACCTCTTATTCCGGGCAGTATCCTTGTGTCTTATAATGACTTTTATTCATTTTATCCTAATTTATGACTTCCTGCACATCCCAGTAATCTTCCTAATGCCTCATTATGACTGTCTTATCCTACTCAGCCTTCTGTGTACTTATGAATTCTTTACAACCTACTAATAACCGTACATCTATGATCCCACTGTCACATAAGTAAGCCCCTCTCTGCCTGGTCATGACCTCTTCACAACCTACGAATTCTCTTCCAACCTCATTATAATCACTCTCATCACCCCCCTCCCCCAGCTAGCACATGCTTCATTATAAATCCATTTCTCATCTTATAAATCTTATCATACTTATCGGATCTCATCCCACTCCCCCCCCCAATCTGCTCAATGTCTCATAAGGACAACTTTCTATCCCACTCATTGTCTTCATGCCTCTTTCCGTTCCGTTCTCCGTTCTTTTCTCTTTCGAAAACATTTAATAATACCAACTAACAGCTAAGCTAATCTTACAGTGCTATACAAAACTTGTCCATTAGAAAACATTTCATATCTGCCCCAATTCAGTTAAATTGTTTTAAATGATACCAATCCAGCACATCATCTTCCTTGATGGTCCTTAGTCTTCTTTCCACACTTCAGTACTGATTTGTCCTCTTTTCCATTGTATCTGATGGGATCCTCAACTGGATCCATTTAAAACATCCATCTTCTTGATGATCTTGATTGACTCATGATGAACCTCAGGCTTCAGATAAACCCATACCCAGATCTGCTTGGTCTAATGCTGTTGTAGTCTGGCCTTTAACTAGTGAAATGCTGAAATGAAGGTTTGCTGCACGTCACTGCAGTGTTATATCTATTAATCTGCTCAGTATTCTGCTATCTATCCCTAATGTATCTAAGTCACCTACAAGCAGCGATGATTGGGGGGAGGGGGGTTCTTTGTGCCTTATTGCTTTTCCAGTTTATTCCACAGTCTCGTTCCCTGAAGTTTCTCGGAGTTAACAGTCAAGAGGAACTGTCTGTTTGTCCTCGCTGTCCATGCTCTGGGTGGAAGGCTTCTCATCACGCCGCACCGGTCGGACAATGACGCACGGCCTCGCGGGTTCCCCTGCGCGCGGAGCAGCGCGTGAGGGGCTACGACTGTCGCGTTCGTATTCCTCCTGCGCGCGCTGGATCTTCCTGTTCCGGAGCTTCCTCTTGTGGAAGTGGAACGTTGCCAGGGAAACGAGGATGATCCCCACGAGCACCGCCACCAGCACGAGGAGCGCGAGGGTGGAAGAGAGCGGCGGGAAGATGCTGAGCTGCTCCGCGCAGGTGCCGTTGCTGGCGTGGAGCCCTCCGTGGCAGCGTTGCGGAGGCGCCATCAGCCCAGAGGCCTCGGCGGTTCTAGACGTCATCCGGTCCTACTTGTTTCCCCCGCCCCGAGCTCTCCTGTCTCACTGACCCCTGATACCCTTCGTGCTCTCTGGGATCAGCGCGGGGACACCGGCGCGCGCATGTGGTTACCTGCACCGGAAAGAAGATACATGTGACTCCCTGAGCCAGATCCCAAAACACTCCAAATATTCGTTCCACCTGCTCCTGGTTACATTAGATTGAATGATCCAATTAACGTGCGCCCATCTCTCTCTCTATCTCTCTGTCCGATTACCCCAATATAATTAATAAAAATGAGTCCAGTAAGGTGTGGAGACTAAAAAGAAGAAACCATAATCTTATATTGTAATAAATAGGCCTGTAAGATTATCAATTCCTGCAGCGTTTTAAAACGATAAAATCTGCTTTACGCATTGGATAACGTCTGCACTGGTTACAAACACATTTTAGGTAATAAATGTAAATAAAAAAACATGTATTCTTACCCGATGAAGCAGATGGCGAATAAAACAATCCGTGAGTTAAGAGATGAAATGTGTGAACCGGATCGCGGTGACGCATTTCATACAATGAGAGGCTGCTGCTGCTGAAAGCCGATCATTCAAGTTGCTTTGGATTGCCGCAATCCTCTCAGTCTGCATCCAGGGCAGCACTTTCCCCACATTAACGTTTACAGGTAGCTGGAGAATCCCTCAGTGTGCATCAAAGAGAGAAGAAACTGGGACGAAATGCGATTAAAAATGGGGCTGGCTGTTTCTTTTGCTTTGTTTTTTTTCCCTGCAAGAAAAAAAAGTCTCCTCCTCTGGTGGTGATCCACTGCTCCTCTCAGCATGTGAATGAAGAGCTGCAGCTGCATTAAAGCTCCTTGATAGCCTACCAGTCAGCTGGGAGGGGTGGGTTCTTCCTCCCATTTGAAGGGTGTAAAACAAGCCTTTCCTGCTCTACACTTTTGCATTTTAGATCATGCCCATCAAGCATTGATTGATTTGTTTTTAGACGATATTCTTTTGCTGAGGGCGTGGCCAGTCAAGCAAAGCAAATTTATATGGTTTTAGGGTTTAAGTTTAGATATGAAACAAATCAAGTACATTTCTGACCTGAATATTAAATGTACTACCTGTGACTAAATCAATTCTGACCTGTTAATGATTTATTCAACCAATTCGATTTTTTGAGATTGGAATGACTAAAAAACTAAATTTTTAAATGGAATAATTTGGTACTTTTTATTATTTTATGTGGGTTGCCTTTAACCTACATATGCTCAAAATAATACTAGCAGGCATAAACAATTAAACACATAAATCCACATTATTTGATTAAACCTCTCTCATCAAAGGAATAGCCATTTTCAACATCCCTTTGTAATTTCTCTGATGGGGCACTTGACATTCTCTTATAAACAAATGGTCTGTTCATATCTGGACAAAAAAGTATGTTTTAAAAAAAAGAACAATCTACAAAAAAGGCAATCTGCATGAGTGCATATAATACCACGGAAAATGCCTTATCTTTGCCGGGCCCATTGGAGATGCTTACCAGGCATGATCAGACAGCTCATGCATAGAATTTTGGGCTCATGAAAGACATTGCATTAATACCCCCAATAATAAAAAATTATGCAAGCTTTAAAACTGCTACAAAGCTACCAATTACAGTTTTAGTGTAATTTTTTATGTAAAATTTCAACAAAGAAAAATTATCCTATGAAAAAAACGTAAATATATTACCTTTAAACTTTATATTAAAATCATCCTCTTGAAATTATAACAGCTTATTTAAAAATGTACTCTTGAAAAGTGTGTTCAATATATTCATGCTCATGTTTTGCTATTTACAGCTGAAACATCAGGGAGAACACAAAGATAATTAAGTTTACTGCTGGATTTTGCACCCCTGTGTAAATACAGCCATATGGTGGCAAAGAAGTTCACGAGGGTGACAGAGAGATGAAGTTAAAACATCAGCATTTCAGAAAGGATGCTATTTATATGCACACAAAGAAATATGACTCTGGGACCCGATTTTGACAGTCATACTGGTCTGCTAGAATGCCGGATCCAAGTGGATGCAACACCCCAAGCCACAAAATAATATTATTTATATGCCTAAGTTTGCCTCCATATAGCGGATTGTTGTCGTTGTCGGGTGCAGTAGTTGTTGTCCAGACCAACGTCACCGTGGCAACATTCAGCCAATCAAATAGTGTAAAATCCCCTGCAGGCACAGGGCCTGAGCAGATCTGGTATATACACCAGGACTATTTTGATAAAGTCTAACGTTATGTTCAGACCGCACGCTGCAGAAGCAGCAAAAGCAGCTAGTTTACATGCAAAGTCAATGGTTGACGTGCATCAAGGCGCAACAAAAGGTCCTGCTGCTTGCTTTGAGCAGCAGGAGATGCTCGTCTGAGAAGCTGAAGTAGCACCTCACAAGCTTCTGAGCATCTGAGGCGTGTGATGTGCTCCAAAAGCAGCAGCTGCTGGAGTTGCTGCTCGATGCACCACATCAACCAATCAGAGAAGCTGATCTGGGAGCTGGCAGGTAGACAGACATAGCACTGCTGATGCAGATCGCTATGATCACTCCACTGAAACAGTTTATTAACGCCTAAATTAACTTAAAATGTCGAACCCTGCTGGCAAAATATGTTGCTTTTATTATTCTGGTGCCTGCCGTTTGGATTAAGTACATGAAAAACGCCTTCTAGCTGCTGTGAACAATAGCTGAAAACCACGAAGAGGCGACTTTGCCAGAAGTTCCCATTTAGCGAGATTTCCAGTGACAGAGCTACGCCGGTGTAAAGGGGTCTGAACGGCTCCAGCCAAATAATATTTGAAGGCAGGATCGTAATCTTGATGAACTGACTGCACAGGTGGTGTTTTCAGGTGGATTTTCTCACTTAAAAGCATATTAAAACTACTTTTTACCCACTTATGACAGCAAATATAGTGAAGCATCTCTCTGCCATTGAACACAGGAGCAGCAGAAGCATCAGACGTATCTGGACACACTTTACTGGACGTCTGACCTTAATGTGTACAATCATCAAAAATGAAGCAGCAGAAGCTTTTATACTGCTTCCAGTGCTTGTGGTCAGAATGTAGCATAATTCATTAAAATTAGCCAGGAAACTCTTTGGATTTCATATGCAATTACAGGCAAAGAAAGGCTAGGTTAGCTCCGCCCAACGTGCATCAAACCCTTTTCCACTGCGCAGCTAGAGCAGCAAAGATGCTTGAGAACTAAACTGCACAAGCAACAAATATGAAGCAGCATATGTGTTTTTGCTGCTTCTGCTGTGTGCGGTCTGAATTAGTTAGGCTGTCAAATTTAGCAGTGCATCTCACAAATCCAAACAGGCCCTGGGCAGGATGCTGCCACCATTATGTTTTACACTAGGCACCCTACTGGTAAGAATATCTTCCCCTAAATCTTTTAAAAATGTTTCCTGTCATTTTCCCCCCAATTAACTCAAAGTTAGCCTTGTGTAAGAATAAAGCTATTTTCTAAATGCATTTAGCCTTTCCATTTGGGCAGCTAGAAATTTTAGAAAAGCTTGTAAATGTTAATCTTCTTTCCTAATAATTGTGCTGAAATGTCTCTGAGCCAGTTGTTACTTGACCAAACACATTTTATCACAACAGCAAGCTTTTGGCAGTACATTGGTCAACTCTTCATGCCAACATTTAGGTCACAAAGTCAATTTTAGCCTGCTTCAACAGTTCCAAAATCAGCCATTCTTTTGGGATCACTGTTTTATTTAAATACCCAGTTGTGTCAAAGTTTCAGCCATCTGAACCTGGTGCTCATCTCCAGTCGCAATTTGGAGAGAGGCAAAGTACACCTTGGGCATTTTTCCAGTCCGTCACAGTGAAACTCAGAGGCACACTGGAAAAGTAGCCGCAGGAACCAACAATCATGTACGAAGACACATTTAGGGACAACAAATAACATAGCATTTATGTCTTTGTACTTTGGGAGAAAGGCAGAGTGGCTTTAGAAAACCCACACATGCCGAGGGACAACATGGAAATGCCATGCTTGATGAAAAATAAATAGAGAAGCAATTAAAGATCAAATTTGACACTGAACTATTGACATCCTTTATTCTCACAAAGCCCTTGGACTGTGTTTTTTTATTTTGTCTTTCTTACAATCAGTTTTAGCTATCAGGCTCCTCTCGTGTGGAAAAAAACTACCAGTTTTAGCCCATTAGCCGGACACCCTGTCTACTTTTAAGGCAAGGCTTAAACATTCCTTTTGATATAGCTTATAGTTAGAGTGGCTCAGGTTATCCTGAGCTATCTCTTTAGTTATACTGCTATAGGCTTGGACTGCTGGAGGACATAGGGACCCCTTTTCAACATTCTGCTTCATTCTATCTCTATTCTCCTGTTCTGCAGTATTTGTTAGTTCAATCTCTAATAATTATGATCTCTCTGTTGCCCGTGACAGCATCCTGGAGAGAAATACCATCAGTTTCTCAATTTACACGAACACGAGTATGTACTTGTGCTCTTGCCAAGTACGTTCTTGATAAGAACACAGGAAAGCATAGACTCAGGGAGAACGGGAGCATGCAGAATAAATATGGGTCATTTGGAACAGAAGCATAACACTACCACATTCAAAGCTCATCTGGAGCTCATCCACCTGTTATTAATAGTCTCTAGACAATAATAAATTATGACTTTTTAATTTAGTGATAAACATAAACATTTTGCCAAAAAAAATAAAACCGCACCAGAGCTTACGGTACCTCACACATGGCTATGCCGAGAGGGGGCTGCTGGTTCCCATGGTCCTCTCAACATCAGAAGTTGTTGAGAACATCCAGGGAGTCAGTCTGTTCTCTGTCTTGTGTTCTTATGAATTGGAACAGTGCTTAGGCTGAGGCTAATGAAAATTCAGTAACACATGAGAACGCATAAGTACACATATTGAGAAAAAGCCATCAGCTGTGCTGCTGCCATCAACACCTTTGTTTATAGATGTTGGAGTTTGGCCTGTTTTTCAGTGTAGTCCTGTTTTCCTGATTGTGTCTAACTGTATATGCTCTCTTTCCTCCTCAAATATGGGAGCTTGGTTGGAGGTCACCTGCCTGGCCGTGTGTTTCTTGGACAGAGCTGGTTGACAGTTGCCTTTTGTATCTCTGCTTCTTTGTCTATGTCTGCTTCATTTTCCTTGAACCCCAGTCGGCCTCAGCAGATGGCCACTCACATCTAGCTTGGTTCTGCTGGAGGTTTCCTCCTGTTAAAGGGGAGTTTTCCTCTCCACTGTCGCTACAAACATGCCTGGTATGAGGGACTGCTTTTGAGTCAATGAGTTGATGCCATCAACTGGTTTTCATTTGGTAGGAAACTTTGAACCAATATGACTGTATGACCTGGTTAAATTGTCTCCTTAAAGTGCCTTGAGATGACATGCTTAATGTATTTTCTTTTTAGATTTTATGGGCACTGTTATTCTTTACTTGATAGTCAGCTGACAGAAAGAGTGGTTAAGAGGGAGGAGGAAGACGGGCAGCATGCATCTTCTTACAGGTGTGGTGTTTCAGCGGTAGTATTCACACCAAATAATAATAATTGAACTTTATCGATCTCTCATTGGAGAAATTAACCTCTGCATTTAACCCATCCCCTTGGGAAGCAGTGGGCTGCCATTGTGGGGCGCAATCAGGGGTTAAGCATCTTGCTCAGAGACCCAGAGTAGCAGTCTGTTGGAGTAGGTATCGGACTCGCAACCTCAGGATTTCAATCTCAATGCCCTAACCAGTAGGCCACCACTGCTTCCTAGTGCTTTAAATCTCTACAAACCAAAGATAGAGAGAGCGGATTGAGAAGATGGAATAGCTATATTCTGGATAAACAACAGTGTATAATTATCTTATCAGCCCTTCAGCTGAAAATTGATTTAAAATGAAATGACATTGGCTCATCAGAACTGTCTTTCTGTTTAACACACTGACAATCGATGCTTAGCGTTTCAAGAGATGATTGTTTCTGGTGGAACAAAATATGCCCACAGTAAAGCAGTTAATGCCACACAAATGTAGCCAATCATAATAAAAACAAACAAAATCAGCAGCTTATTTGCATTTTTGAGGTGGATGTTGCTTTATATCTCCATGTCTTTGCTGATATAGACTAGTCTCTTTTATTCAACACAACGAATGCAAACTTCATATAATTACAATGGGTAATATTTTGACAGATTTCAATTAAATTAAAATAGAATAACATGATTAAAACATCTATCCCCCTCATGTTTGTTATGGTTTACTGGAGAACACCCAAGAAAGGAATTTCCCTTTGCTTTTTCAATCACGTTTTAATATCGACATATGTTTAGATGTAATATTGTGCTATTGTAGACCTCTTTTAAAAAAAATACATCTACCTTACAGATTATTTAATGTTTCCTAGGCTTAGTCAGCCTTTTTTGTTAATCAAACTGTATTACGGTGGAATTGCTGAAGTGCTGTAGGATCCACATTCTGTTATTCTTATGTTAAATTAATCTTTCTGACAGGTGACACCAGTTCCTCAAATACTGATTAATTTGATTAATGGCTAAATCATTTGAACGGTGCCTTTGAGAAATATTCAATATTAAGATGAACACCCTTATCTAAAGTTTTTGTGAATGGCCCAGCCAGAACCAACCACTAAATCTTACAGAAAATCATTGGGGGTGACCCAAGGAGGAATGTAGAGCATAATTGTCCTCAAAATGTGATAAATTTGAAGACTGTATAAAGGAGATGTGGGCAAAATTCTTCCAAGTCAAGATGTGCGAACACTGACAGCTATACTTGAAACAAAAGATGCTTCAGCAGCTAATTAGTTTACATGTTTACACACTTTGGGAGCCAGTTTTTGACAACCTTCTTACTATTTTATATAATCTCCCTTTACAGATATTTTTCTGAGCTTAATTATGATAATTTTCAACTTACTATTGATAAAAACACAAAGTTTAAGTCATATTCTGACGGTGTTTGGATTTGTTGTTTTTTTACCCTTTTCTTGTTTATTTTGTAAGTTTTATTATTTCTTTATTTAGTAGTTATTGCTTCACACACAATAAACTTGTTATTACCAGTCATTGAATGAAAGAAAAACCCACAATGGTTATAGAAGTAACAAATCTTTGTAACATAATAACAAATTCCATGAAAATGACCAAATAAATGTCAGACATTGCTTTAACAGAATTTTTTCCAAAAAATAAACATATGAAACAGGCCTAGACAAGAATTACGCTACCTTACCTTAATATTTTCTTTCTCAACCTTTTGAGGCAATCACTGTTATTAAATGATATCTTTAACTCAGGGGTGCTCAAGTCCAATCCTCCAGAGCTACCATCCTGTAACTTTTAGATGCATCTCTTTAACTCATCTGAATCGAAAGGCTCAATCCCCTCATTTAGCCCAGCATAGGCAAGGTAAGTCATTTGATTCAGTGTGTGTTAAAAATGGGGTGCATCAAAAAGTTGCAGAATAGTAGCTCTTGAGGACTGGACTTGAGCACCCCTGCTTTAACTGTTAGTGAGACTTTTGCTCCTCTCAGCAGCTGTTTTGTTGCATGACCAATGGCCTGCGACTGAGACCAAGCTCTCTGACACTGGCCAGCCCATTGCTTTCTAGAATCCCTTGATAGTCTTGAGATTTCATTAAATCCTGTAGAGATTCAAGACACCCTGTGCCAGATGAAGCAAAGCAGCCCCAGTAGGGACGGTGCTATTTTCTTGACGTGTTTCATTTTTCCGTCTGTGAACGCAGTGCTGATGTGCCCTGGCAACAAGTTCAATTTTTGTCTTGTCTGTCCATAGAGCATGTTCCCAAACACTTGTGGCTTGGCAACATGTATTTTGGCAATTTCCAGTCCGTTTTTTTCAATGTTATTTTCCTCATTTGTCGTCCCACATTAGGTCAACTTTGGGTAAAATTACTTATATAAAAAATGCTTTAAAACAAATTTCAATGCATTGTTTTGGTAATAATCTATCCATCCATCCATTTTCTCCTGCTTAGTCCTTGTCAGTGTCCTGGGGCACACCCTGGGCAGTGCAACATAGAGACATACAAAGATAAACAACCATTCACGCACACACTTAGACCTAAGGACATTAGAGAAGCCAATTAACCTAACAGTCATGTTGTTTTGGACTGTGGGAGGAAGCCGGAGTACCCGGAGAGAACCCACGCATGCACAGGGAGAACACGCAAACTCCATGCATGAAGACGCCAGACCGGGAATCAAACCCAGAACCTTCTTGCTAGATCAATTAAATACATTTTAAGGAAAAAGCAAGTCAACCCCCCCCCCCCCTCGCCACCAGAAAAAACAAAACTGTCACAACACACAATTGTGCAGAACAATAGCCTGAACAACTCAACTGAAAAACTATGAATTAAAATTTTGTGATGGCATTTTGAAAATGACAAGTTAGTTTAATGCTTTCACAAAAGGAATGCGAAACTGGTGGGATTGTGAACCGAAACACAACAAAATGGTAATTTTTTCTGTAATAAGTAATCTCAGCTGCTTTCTATCTTTATGAAAAGGGTCAGTATTTCTGGGAGGTGACTGGTAACAATGCATATTAAGCACAGAACTTAAGAATCATATTAAAGTCTCTGTGCTTGTTAGTATTCGGGCCACAAAGTGCCTGAGAGTCTCACAGTAATTTCCTGGCCCTACTTGTGGACATGCTCCATCACCAGCGGGGCTCCATGAAAAATGAATGGCTGCGAAGGGAGTGAGGGTCCCTGGATGATGAACTCGCTGTAGATGAGTGCATTCTGAAAGATTTATGCAACTATTCATGCACAGTTTAAAGCATGGCATATGTTTGAAGACTCCTAAATGGAGAGTGATTATGGCACCTGTTCTAAAATTAATGCTGGTCCATTCAGCTGCTAAAATGAACCAAAGTAATAAAAGAATCCTGCAGGAGGAGTTAAGGAAGTCCAATTACATCCAAAGCAAAGTATTTTTAGCTACTTACTTAGAGGTGATGAAAAACACTTGGAACTGAGCCTCAGTTCTGCCTTTCCAATATCTGTTCTAAACTTCAGTGTAGTTTGTGCATCTTTTAAGTCCCCTCATTATGAATCCTATAGAGATAAAGGTTTACATGTTCTCATTCCTCCCCTTGAAGGCTTTCATGGTGCTTCACCCTAAAAGGTGGCAGTGTGGAGAATAAAAGGCAAGCTGGGGAGACATGTTTAAAGCCCTGTTCAATTTCACACCTCTGCACACTCCATGCTGTCTGCCCAGCACCAGACATTGCCCGGTTTAGCTGTGTTTGTTCACTTGCTGCTGAGGCTGGAGTCAAGGCTGATGAGACTGTGAGCTACAACGGCAAGGTTGCAGTTTGTCACTCCACGATGAGGAGCTGAACACGATCAAGACTTCAGTTGCAGGGTTTGTTGTCAGAAAGGTTCTATTCAGAATAGAATAGAATAGAATAGAATAGAATAGAATAGAATAGAATAGAATAGAATAGAATAGAATAGAATAGAATAGAAAATACCTTTATTGTCCCACTATTTGGACATTCTGGTTTCTACAGCAGCAAAAAAGATTATAGAAAAAAATTATCACACAAATTTGGACCTTAGAAAAATGTATAAGAATAGCACACTAGTGAAGTGTTAAAAGATAAAGAATAAGATATTGTATTTAATGGAATTTTTGATGTTGTATTCAGGCATGGAAATAATGGCGGCACGGTCAGTTCATGATTCGCTGCATTTTTCAAGACAAGACGTTTAGTTTTTTGCGTAAGACCAACTTGGCTTGGATAGATCTTTTCCATTAATGAAAGAAATAATAATTTGAAAAGTTATTTAATCAGGTGTTTTGTCTGATATCTAACTTTGCATGATGATCTGAATCATTTATGAGTGGCCAAAAATGAAAGAACATGAAATTTGTAAGGAGTAAATTCTTTGTCATTAAACTATACTTTTTAATCCTAAATATGGTCACGTTTATCTTTTCACACAAATTACACCCAATTCTTAAATATGCTAATTCTAAAGCCTTAGGCCCTCTCAGGAAATTTGACTGCAATGGATTCAAGCTTTTATCATTTATTCATCTTCCTGGAGAAAATATGTGAGGTCAATCGCTGATGTTGGAGGTGATACTCTAATTCTATTGCTTACAGATTCTGCATTAAGTCAGGTTCCTTCACACCATACTTGTTTATGTCCCTTAGAAAGCTGTTTAAAGTATTAATGAGGTGGCATTTTGGAAGTGGAAGCTGTCATCCCTAAACAGATCTTACATAGTCCCAGGCTTTCCCATTAAATTTACAAACAGAGAAGCACAGTTTGTCACTCACAGAAAGCACATCTCCACTAATCCAAATTCTAGGAGTGGTTGACTTTGTGTGTTGTTATCAGCACTTATTCACAAAATGACTTATTTTACCCATATTTTACCCTATAACAGTGCAATAACTGAATTTTACTGGCATCCTGATATAAACGCCTTTTATGCCAAATGTTGGTTCAAGCAGTCTTTGAAATGGTAATGTTACTCATCAGAAACAATTGCTTTTTTTTTTTCAAAAACAAAGACTCTGTGGACTGTCTTTTAATTTTGTTTTTTATTTAACTTTTATGAGATACAACAGAAAATAAAAATGAGTATTGGTTTGGAAAACTGTGTCCTTCTTACTGTAGCTATAGCTCGTGATGACTAAATCTTATCCTGCAAATAAACATTGAAGAATGTTATATTTCTTATAAGAAGAAAATTTGATTAGGAAGAACTTGTTCCGCTAGATTATCTCATCAAAACATGCTTGGTGTTTAATAAGGAGCATTAAAAGAAATGTAAAGAAAAAAAAAATGTCTACATTTTCTGCACTTGTTTGTATACAGGCTTGTAGCTGCACTATAGCAAAGCTAATTGCAAGAGGTTAGAAAATCAACAACAAAGCAAACACTTTAACTACAAAATGTTTGTTTTTTCTCTTTTGCAATCAAATATTAGCAGCAGAGCTCCAGTACTAGATAAAGAAGGAATAAACAACTTGCAGATCCCTAAAGCCATCAGGTCGTTGTTGTTTTTTTCTCCTTTCAGAGGCACCATAAAATAACGTAGACTATATCATCATTAGTTTGTTTTTCCCTGATGTCTGACAAGGTAGCTGTAGCAATATAGCATTTTTGCAGGCTGCTTAAGGATGTTAACAATATAAAAATGTCTTGCTATTAACAGTCTTCTGAATAACTCATCCGTTTTAGAACAGCTATCTTTTATATGAATATGCACAATATCATAAAAAGCTACATAAATGTAATATTGGATTGTTCCTTATTTGTTGTTGTTCTCAGAAAGCTCACTAATGAAACCTCGGTGTAATTTCAGTCTGGAAGGCTGTCGTCTGCAGCCAATCTCCTCATAATGATCCTCTGCTGCAGCCCATCAGCACAGCTCCACTCCTTCATATGAACCGATTATTGCCAGGGTCATCCTCCCTCCTCCATCCTTCTCCACCTTCATCTCACTGGTCTGTCTACAGATTCCATCATTCTACAGCCTCTTTTCAACCAGTGCCAGACTCCAGTGGGAATAGACACCTCTAACCTAGGCCTAACTGGTTACAGGCTCTCCAGGTTGACAAAGACCAAGTTAGAAAAATTAGCAATAACGTCTTTAGAAAATTATGATATTGAGTTTATGTATTTTATATTCTTGTAATGTGATGAAAAGAGATCTATTTTGATCTATTTTTTACCATTGAGAAAACTCTCCAATGATGCTTGAATTTATTGATATTAAGACTTAAAAAGTTAATTACATTTTATCCTCACCCGAACTTGAATTAAAAGAAGAAAGCAACTGTATATGCTCCACAGCCTCTTAACAAAAAATCATCTTGCCTTTCTAGATGCAACACTGCAATATAAACTGACCTGTGATTCTACTACTGCGAGTCAGCTAATGAGATTGTTTGCTTACAAAGACATTTACTAACCCTAGCATTAATTTGGCAATTAATTAGGGACAGTTCTCTCACACCAACTACAGTTTACCACCATGTGTCTTCCTTTCAATTTGTTTGAATATGCTCTTCGGTTGCCTGGAATGACACCACAGATAAATTAGATTATTAACATTTCATTATCTTGGCACTGATGACTGCATTATTGGTTCATTTATTCCACCTGTCTAGCTCTGCGCAGTTTTCATTCTCACTCATCATATCCAGCTGTTCCAGTTCTTATTTGAACTGCTTTTTTCCAGCCATCAGTGGCAGATGATTCGAGCCACGTGTGAGAATTCTCTAGTGTACCTAGTGTGTATCTGATGACCTGATTGTGACTAGTTTCTGCCTCTGAACTTCTGAGTTTTGCTTCCCCAGTTCTGATCTGTTTTGCCTGATCTGTCTTCAGACTGCTAATTTGATACTTCCTGCTAACAACCTTAGATCTGTCTCCTGACCCCTGCCTGGATTTCCCTTCGGAACCTCTTCGGATCTCTGATCTTCTGGCCTGGAAACCTGCTTTTGCATCGACACTGACTTAGGGTTCTCCCTTCGGATACTTCTGCTCTTCCGCGTCTGCTGGCTTCTGCTCGTCAGTCTGCTCTGCTTCACTCCTTGAACTCTCCGGATGCTGTGGAGAAATTATCCTACTGGGTTCCATTCCTTCCTCTGGGCACTGACTGAACTAATATACCAGGTTGGTGACTCACATGCTATCGTTCCCCGTCAAAGTTGCGTGGTCACTAACCTGAGCTTCCACCTCTACAAAGTTTCCAGCTATCCTGCCCAAGCTGAGGAACTCGGGAATTTTGAGCAATTTATAAACCCTTTATTTAAATTCACTCTGATCTGTTTGCCTGAATTCTGGGCCCTACATTTTGAGTCCTGACATTACAGTAAAATTCTGTTGTAACAAATAGAAAATAAAGTAACTTAAAATCCACTCAGCTCAGTTTTTGTTCAATATATACCAAATAGCCTAAAATAAGATGTCTTTTTGATCTTAAATCTTTAACAGTTTAGCTGGTAAAATTGTAAAACAGATAATAGCTGTTCCTGTGGCAGCTATTAAAGACACAGTGGAAGGAAGATAGTGACCCTACAATTATCTTCTCAGTTGCCCTTACCACCCTTGTTATGGCTGAAGTATCACAGATTTGCAAACTGTCAACACAGTCTCAATCTAAGCTCTGAAGATGCTGAGAAGTAGTAACCATCCATTCAATCTGTTTTTAACGACAGGTTAAAGCAACTTAAGGCTGCAAAAGAGAGTGTGGACGTTATCAAATGATTAATAATCTAAGATAAGAGAGTAAAATCTACAGCCTGTGCTTCAGCAATAAAGTACTTTTAATTTCTGAGAACCATACAGCTGTCTAAATGAACTTTTTTTCCCCACTTCTCCTAATTATACACTGCACCTCATTTGCCTATTGCTGAACCCTATTATTCCCTTTTCTCTGTAGTTCGTAGTATTTAGGACTGCCAGCAATAATGAGAAAGATTTTTGGGCTCTGAATGCTACGTTGGCATCAATGCACAAACTGCTGTCCAGCCAGTGTTTGTTTGTGTGATTGCGGGATGTTTTATGGCCTTGTGTCAAGGAGACGATATCTTTAAAGCTGCAGGCCATCTCTGAGTACGGAAGGTCTTCTTGATATTCCCTCCACGCATACACAACTGCTTTTCCTGCGAGTCTCTTGTCAGCAGAATTTGTAATGAACTGCACAAAAGCTAGTTTACCATGGGTGCAATCATGCGTGCACACATATACACAGACACAAACAAGACACAAAACAACTCTCCTTCTGTGCGCTGCAGAAATTGCTTTAGGAAAAAGGAATAAGGCGGCATGCTGGAAGGAGAGGAAATGCCTTTCATGAATTGATTTTTTCTTTCTTAATGATGATGCTGCCACTGAATGTTGGTGTTTGACAAACTGTGAACATTTTGAATATTAGGATATCCATTTTTGCATTTTCTCAGGATGACCTGCTGTTTGCCTTGTAGATGATGATCGGTTATGTTTAGTTTCACATGCATTCTGGCTTGATGACAAAAGAAAAAAAAAAAAACATGAGAGAAAGCTACTAATCAAGAGTAATGAGTGACAGACATAAACATTTCCATCACACAGGATTTATTAAACCAATAAGGAGTCAAAATGAGATCATCAATCCAGGGCTAGGCCAGGAAATGTGAGATAGAGGCAGACACTGAGGAGTTTAACAATGTTGTCAAGGTTAAGTAAAAAAAAAAAAAGATAATACAGTAAACAAGCTTAACTCCTGCATAGATTTTCTACACAAAAATCATAACACAAGAAAACTACTGACAGGTCACTAAACAGAGCAAATAAGAATCCAGGAGTGTACAGTATAAAGAAAAGCTTTTTAAACGAACCCTCCTTTCTCTCTTTCTAATGAACCAAATGTTCCTGTGATCCTTTTGAGGTATAGTGGAGGAGGTTATTTTTGTGGCTGGATAATCAAAAAAAGTGGTCCTCCTAATTGTCAATCTTTCTGGGGATAGGTTTGGATAAGGTCGCCCTATGTGATCGTCCCAATTTTCGCTCATCGGTGGTGAGTCTGACATAGAGGGAAAATTGCAAATCTTCTTTTGGAAAGCAAGCTTGTATGAGTGATGCAAACAGACATTTTTAAACAGTGTGCACGAGGAGAAATGGGCTCGTGCTCGCTCTCGCATGTTTTCAATGGTCGTTCCCTCTCGGTAGCGGGTACAGGGTTGTGCATGTGCATTTTTTTTAAAGTGGAGAGGCCGAAGTTGCAAAAATCCTCCAAAATATATTTAAAATGTTTTTCTTTATCAGTAGCTCTGTTTTTTCAGTTTTCCTTTAGACTTAAGCGACTCTTTTCCCCCTATTTTCTTAGCAATATTTGTACATTATGTTGCTTTTTTGGTATTTAGCTGTAAGATATTATACAACATAAAAAAAGGATACATCTTAATTTTTATGAGCATTATAATTGTCCTTTGATGCTCGGGTGAAGCTGTACCTCACAATTCATTGTTCAAAAGAAAAGGATTCCGTTTTGTGAATGGAATGATACTGTCATTTAAACTATAAGATATAAAAAAGGGGTGTTGGTTGCATCTTTTATAGAAAAGGACACGGTTCACTTCACAGTTAAACAGGAGTTTTCCTGCAACCAGAGGGTTGTAGGTTCAAGCCCCGGCTCTGGGTTTCAGTGTTCTTGTCCTTGGGCAAGACATTTCACCTGCATTGCCTACTGATTGGAGGGACTGGTGTCGCCATTGTGCAGTAGCTTCGCTTTTGTGAGTGAGGCCCAGGGCAGCTGTAATTGCAGTTACCTGTTCCAGGGAGCTAGAGGAACATAATTTAACCCCTCAGGAATGACTGGTTTAAAAATTGTTCATGTTTTATGATTCAATCAGAATAGAAATGGACAGAAATAAAAACAGCTTATATTAAATCTTAGGATGTTACTACTTGTGTTTAAACACAGACATACAGCTATATTATAGGAAGTTAGAAAAAGTTACAGTTCAAGATTTGGTGGGTCAGTGTTTAACTGCTACTGATTTGTTTTTTGTTTAGCCATCGAAAAGAAAAATAAGGAGAAAAAAACATGTCACATTAAATTTGAAGTTAGTACAATATTAGTTCTTGAGAATTAGCTGCTATTGTCATGACTCTACACTTTTTGGGTTCTGTTTTCTTTTTTGAGTTATCAGTTATGCTTTGATTCATATGTTTGTGTGTTTTCTAGTTTATTGGTTTCTTTTCCATTTTATGTTATTCTAGTTATTTATAATTGCCCTCTGCTGCCCTCTTGTGTAAGTCTTTTTTTTCCGTAGCTCCCTTCTTGACTCCTCTGTCCACACCTGCTCCCAATCTCCTGATTAGCCTGGTCTTTGTTCAGTCTCCCATTTATGCACCTTATGTATAGTCACTGTTTGCTTGTCGTTATGTTTTTGTTTCTCCATCATCTCCCTGCTCCCCAAGTGTGTTCATCCTGATGTTATTGGATATTTTGGTTCTCAATATTTTATATTTTTCCCTCTTTTGCCTTGGACGTGTAATTAAATTCAAAAACCTCCACTTAACCTGACAGCTTTGAACATTTACAAAATGGTTTAAAACTTCCTTTTTTGTCTAAGTTACAAAAATTATCGTAGTTTGCTATTGAATTAAATCTCCAGATGTATACTGTTTTCATTCAAGCTATAACATTAGTAATTCTGCAAAACTAGCTGACATATATGACATGTTGAGTTGTGATGTCTGTTCCTTGGTTATTCACATGTCTCCCTTATAGCTATTGTGTTTCTGAGGACAATGTTTTATTATTGGCAGTCAATAGTCAATTAACACAATTAAGTGACTAATAAGCTAAAGTGCTTGTAAGATTATTATTTTTATGTAATGTAAGCTGTGTTTCTACCAATATGTTGCTATGTAAATTAGTTATCCTTAATTTACTCTATTCAACTTTTATTTGTGCCTGGGGTTCACACTTCCTATTAATTTAATAAAAGTAACTTTACCCAGAACTTTTTCATATCAGCTTTATATTAAGATTAATCAATATATCATTGCAGATTCTCTTTGTACATGAAATATGATGACACTGAATAATGAATTACATTAAAAAAAGAAAGCTTTTTACAGTACAGAGCCAGTAGGGTTCAAACATTGCCACCTGTAAGCGCTCTGCTTTGGGTATTTCAGTAGTCAAATATTTTCTGCTCAAACATTTGCAGCCTTGAGTAGACTTGAGTGGAGTGAGAAAATAAAACACCAGACAAAGATCACAAAGAGAAAGATCAGCACAGACACTTTTAACATTGGCCCATTAGCTGCCCACGTATTGCCATGGTGATTTAATATGCTGGCTTATTACACACAAGACATAAAAAACGATCATATCAAATTAGTTATTCTCCTCCAATGTGGTGGAAAAACTGATATCACTTTTTATATGCAAGATTAAATTTTTAGCTTAAACATTTAAACTCAGAAGAAGTTCAAACTTTGTCTGTACACACACATTCAAATACTTGGATCATTTTCTGTATCTGTTCTCTCAGACTTTAAACAAGAGCTGATAATGACAGATTGCTGCTTTGGGTTATTACCTTGTTTTCGATCCTTTTACTTGCAATACTCAAAAGTAGTTAGGATGGGGCCCTCCAGTCCTTTCCGGTACTGCAGTTTGTGATTTATTTGCAATAACTTTAGATTTGGGATGCTTAGTCTCTTCTGTGTTTGCTTTATCTCTTCTATTGATCCATCATAGCAATGTGCTTCTCATTAACTGTCTGTTTACTATTGAATATTGTTGTAATTTGATCCTGATCGACTCCCTGCATACCAAAGTCTTTCAAGTTCAAACTATTATTCATTTTGGTGCATTAAAGGGCTCATGTTAATAGAAAATACTGCGAATATGTCATGCACCTACAGTAATATGAGAAAATGTCCCCTCACAGATTTTCTCAATTTAATTCAGTTTAATCATATAGCGCCAATTCAAAACATATGACATCTCAAGGCACTTTCGAATTCACCAGATCATACAGTCAAACTGATTCAAATGTTCTATCTAAGGAAAACCAGTTCATTGCATCGACTCATTGACTCGAGGGCAATCCCTCACACTTAGCATGCTTGTACCAGGCTCAGTGTGAGCGGCCATCTACCGAGGCCGACTGGGGTTCAAGGAGACAGAAGCCGACATACAGAAAGAACAAGAGATACAAAGGGCAACTGTAAACCAGCTCCACAGGCGAACCCATCCAGGAAACACACAGCCAGGCAGACGATCACCGAGCCAGCTCCAATGTCAGAGTATGAATAGAGCACATCCACCCAGTCGCAGTAAGAGAAACAGGACTACACTGTCAAACAGCCCGATCGATCTGGAACATCTATGAACAAAGGTGTTGATGGCAGGAGCACAGATGATATTTCTCTCTAGGATGGTGTCCCAGCCAAACGGGAACAGACCAAATGAAGCTACTATAAGAAAAAACAGAGATAGCATAACGTTAGAGATTGAACTAACAAATTCTGCAGAGTGGGAGAATATGAAATGAAATGAAATGAGATTTATTTTGAACATGATACAAATATAAAAAAATAAAATAGTGCACAGTAACAAGCAGTGCATAAAAAAGAAAAGAAAAATACAGATATTTGTTTCCATTGACATATCATGCTCAAAAATGGGGTAGGAAGAAGTGAAAACTTATTAACTCCTACCCCCTAAACACATAAAAACTTACAGTCCTACTGTTATAAAACAAAAACAAAAAAGAAAAAAATCAAAGTCAAGTGAAAGTCAAAGTGGCAGTCAGCAGTTACTAATATTTACCTAACACAATTCCCTTTTTATGCTGGTTTGTCTTTTCAAACCCTTACACCAAGTTGTTATCTGTAATACACACATTTTTGCTTTCTCTCACTCATATGTCTATCTCTATTGAAAATGACCTCCTTATATTTTCTATTGAATTGTATTAAACTATTGCTTTTTTTTTAAATCTTCATTTAAGTTGTTCCATAACTTTACACCTTTAATTGAAATACAGAAGCTTTTTCTTGTTGTTCGCAACTTGCGCATCTTTAAGTTTGAGTAACCCCTTAAATTATACCCCACTTCTCTTTCAGAGAACATGCTCTGTATGTGCTCAGGTAACAACTTTTTAGATACTTTGAACATAAATTGAGCCATTTTAAATTCTACAAGCTCGTCAAATTGGAGAATTCTGGATTTTTTGAAGAGTGGGTTTGTATGCTCATAATAACCAACATTATGGATTATTCTAATGGCTCGTTTCTGTAGGATGGTTACCGGATGTAAAGAGCTCTTGTAATTAACTCCCCACACTTCACAGCAATATGATAGATATGGTAAAATCAGAGAATTATATAGGATATGAAGTGATTCAGCATTCAATACATGTCTAGCTCTAGCCAATATAGATATGCTTCTACTAAGTTTACCCTGTAAATGTTTAATATGAGGTTTCCAACAGATTTTGTCATCTATTATTACGCCGAGAAACTTATTAGCAGATACCCTTTCTAAAGTTACGTCCTCTATTTGAACTTGGATTTCAGTATTTTTGTAACAGTTCCCAAAAACCATGATTTTTGTCTTGTCCAAATTTAATGATAATTTATTATTGTCAAACCATATCTTTAACTTACTAATCTCTGAGGTGACTGTTGAGAGGAGATGTTCTAAATTGTCGCCAGAGACTAGAATATTTGTGTCATCAGCGAATAAGATAAATTTTAATACATTGGACACTTTACTGATATCATTTATATAGAGATTAAATAAGACTGGTCCTAATACTGATCCTTGTGGTACTCCACAGACAGTCTCCTGCCAGTCAGATTCCACATCTCCCAGTTTCACAAATTGTTTCCGGCTCTTTAAATAACTCCTCATCCAGTCCAAAACTACTCCCCTAATTCCATAGCGTTCTAATTTTTTAAGTAGAATTTCATGATTTATTGTATCAAAGGCTTTCTTTAGATCTATAAATATCGCTATTGCCATTTTCTTACTATCTGTTGCATTGGTTATTTCTTCTATTAAGTCAATTAAGGCCAGCGATGTTGACCGGTTTGCTCTGAATCCATATTGATTGCTGTTAAGTAACGAATGTTTTTCTATAAATTGTTCGACTCTTTTCTTAAAGAGTTTTTCCAGGATTTTAGAAAATTGTGGGAGAAGAGAGACAGGCCTGTAGTTAGTGAAGTAGTGCTTATTGCCAGTTTTATACATTGGTTTGACCTTAGCTATTTTCATTTTGTTGGGAAATGATCCCGTTTGAAATGATAGATTGCAGATATAAGTTAATGGTTTAGCGATTCCTTTGATTACTATTTTAATAGTTTTCATGTCCAGATCTTCACAGTCAGTGGATGTTTTATTTTTACATTTATTCACAATGTCTATGATTTCTTCTTCTAATACAGGGTTGAGATAGAAGGAGCTGGAATTATTCTCAATTTGATATTGCTGAGTTGCAGTTGTTATAGTCGTTATTTTTCCTGCTAATTGAGGTCCTATATTAACAAAATAACTATTGAATTTATTGACGACACTTTTCAAATCAGTAATATTCCGTTCATTCTCTATAAAATAGTGTGGATAGTTATTATTGTTAGAAGATTTCCTAATAACTCTATTTAAAATGTTCCATGTTTCCTTAATGTTGTTTTTATTACTCTCCAGTAATTTATGATAATGGTCCTTTTTACATGTTTTTATAATATTAGTTAACTTATTTTTATATTTCTTATATTTGTTTTCTAATTCTAACGTTCTATATTTTAAAAATTCTCTATAAAGTTTGTTTTTCTTTTTACATGCCTTTTGTATTCCTTTTGTGATCCACTGTTCATTTTTTTGATTACTTTTCCTTTTATATTGTTTGATTGGGCAATGCTTGTTATATAGTATTTTAAATGTTTTTAAAAATTCTTCATATGCTGAATTCACGTCATTCATTCTATATATTAATCTCCAATCGTAGGCCAACAACTCAGCTTCTAGAGCTTTTAATGTCTCTTCAGACGTAACCCGTCTGTAATACATCTCTATTTTTTGATCGTCTGTTATGCCCTTGAAGTCGTAGACTATGAACACTGGTAAGTGATCAGTAATATCATTCATTAATATTCCACTAGTTAAATTATTTTCCAGCACATTTGTGAAAATATTATCAATTAAGGTAGCACAATGCGATGTTATGCGACTGGGTCTGGTGATTTTAGGATACAGACTTAGGCTGAGCATGGTGTTAATAAATTCTTCAGTCATTCTATGTTTGACTGAAGAATTTATTAACACCATGCTCAGCCTAAGTAATAGAGATAGAATGAAGCAAAATTATGAAAAAGGGGTCCCTATGTCCTCCAGCAGTCTAAGCCTATGGCAGCTAACCTATAGAGATAGCTAAATATAAGCTTTATCAAAAAGGAGGGTTTTAATCCTACCCTTAAAATTGCCTCACGGACTGAGTCCAGCTTTGGCCTTTTTTTATTACTTAAGAAAAGAAAAGGTCAAACCAAAATGGCTATATGTAAAAAAAAATATTAGTGGGCAAACCAGTTAGATCATGATTTCACAATAATTAACAACAACTTCAATTTTAACAGCCACACTGAGGTCTGATTACAGCCAGATAAGAAGAATCTAGAAACCACTTCTAAGGCACACAGTGAGGGACATTATTATAATCAGAAAATGGAATGGTGATGAGCCTTTTCAAGTGAGGCATTTACAATAGTTTTTTTCTTACTTTTTTAAGGACCTTGATAGATTGATGTAATTAATGGAACTACTGGATTTTGTTCTCTAGCAGAACATCTTGAAGGAGAAGATTAAGCAGCTATTTTTGGTTATGACGCAAGTCAATGGTCTATAGGGCAGTCAAGTAAATCCACTTCTAAATGGCTTTTAAAAAAGCCTAAATGAAGGCTTCTGGTTGACCTAATCAAAGTTATAATTGGATTAAATCTAATTGGTGCCTTTGGTAAGCTATTCCTGCCCTGTAATGTTTAAAGGAACTGGCCATGAGGAGTTGAACAACAATTATGTCTGGGAGGGATATGCTTATTCAGGTTGGTTTGGATTGCTTTTTATGTCTACTCATATATACATGTAGATATGTTTATTAATAATGTATATTTATGAAAGGTAGAATAAATCTACTAAGGACCAAAAACCTTCCCATAGCCCTGCACACACACTTAAAACAGTACAGAAAATACTGGAGTCATGGGGGAAATGTATTTGTGACAGCATCTGTAGTTGAATTTGATACATTTGTTTGTTATGTTCTGATTCAGCCACTGTGAGAAAATATTGCTCACCTTGGTGCTGAAAGTGACAGAATAACAAAAGAGAAGGTGATAAAAAGGTTCTTTCAAGTTTTTTCCACTTTTCACCATAATGATTCTGTTAAATGGAAGTACATTTCAGCATCTAAATGCGGGAGCCCATTATATCATCTAGAGGTTCACTCAGAGTCAGCACATTAATGCATAAATTCATCCACAGTTCTGAGTTCTCCTTTATAAAACAAAACATCATTGACTGTTATGACTAACAGCAACTGTAAACACCATCATCAAACATCATCTGTTTTTTTTATATAACCCATTAATCAGCCTCAATCAAGTTCAATTAAACTATTTTTCAGGACGACAACATTAGATAAATGGTTCGTTTTTCCAGCCAGTGTACCATTATCAATAGTAGTGTTTATATTCATGATAAAACCTTTCATTATTTCTCTCTCACCATTTTTGCATCTGTCTTTATCCCCCCCAGATCTGGTGGCTGGTTCACCTTTCCCACCCACCCCCAGGTGCCAGGAGCATCATAAGAGCCCAGCTACACATGCCTCCATGTGAATAAAACCCACACCTTGCGCCGACGTGATCACACCCACAGCTGATGAACAATTTGGTTCCTAAGCAACTGATCCTATCTGTGTGGGGTTCGCATGTTCTCTGCGTGTCTGCGTGGGATTTCTCCTGGCACTTTCCCTCCTACAATCCACAGATAGTCGAAGAGAACAATTTAAATTACTCCTACGTGCGAGGCTGTCTGATGAAAGGGGTGTTTGGGCTTTTTTTCCTGCGTGGGTATGAATGTACAGTAAAGCCTCGGAGGTCCTTATGAAAAGTATAAGAATCAGAGGTCTTGTAACATTACTTTAGCAATAGGTTGTTAAGATTCCCTGCTGGTTATGTCAGGGAGTGCAATTTTTCAATTCAATAGTTCACCATATTGTTAGTAGATGCTAAAAATTGCAGCTTTCACCTTTTTCAATATACATACATTTCAACCGTCAGTTCAATCTGAAAAACTCACACAGAAAGAAAAAGACAATTAGAAGAATTTTATTGACACAATTACTTCAGTCCTTGTCGCTCAAACCTCAGCAGGAAGCATTAGCGCTGAATTTTGTTTAATATGCATGAAGAGGAGTAAAGAACAGGGATGTTTTCCCCTTGCCTGAAACTGGTGATGAAGTGGAGATTGATGAAGTTGGTGAGTCCATAGACTACTGAGCTGTATGGAGACATCCAATGGAGTGCATGAGCCGATACTAGTGCTTCACTCAGGGGCCTGGAAGAGTCCAGCTTGTATAACACAGGTTAAGAGAACCTGTCCATAATGAGCAAGCATGAAGTGACAGTGGAGAGGAAAAACTCTCCATTGGGAAGAAACCTCTGGCAGAATCAGGCTCAACATGGCGATCTTCTGCCGGACTAGTTGAGATTAGAGGGATCGCAGTAAGAGTCCAGGAGGAATAACACTCTGATGAAGCCTTAGTTACGATGGTGGAGGAGGGGCTGGAGGTTGGTTGAAATGGTGTCATTTGAATCGACTCCAGACATAGCTCAACCACTGCTTGTGCTTTGGGTAGCAGACAGAGTGGTGGATTGGAGACCTTTTAAGATTAACTCTGGATGCTGACTGGGCTTTCGTGGAGGTGTGCTTCAGTTGAACTTCCGCGTAGACTCCATTTCTTCAAAAGTGGACTTTCTGTTTCAACTTTAAAGTCAGATTCAAAACTAAATTATATACAGTACACCCCCATGCAACACTATTTTAGTTCATCACTTAATAAAAAGGTGTCTAAACCTTTCAACACAGGGACAAAATTGTCAAGTTAAGAGTAGCAGCATGCCCCAAAATTACATCATTGTGGTACAATAAAGTCATTTAATTATTTTAGAAAATGTCCTTCACCAAAGGAGGCTAAATATTGGGTAGGGGCTAATCAGAAGATTGGGAGCAGGTGTGGGCTAGACCAAACAGGAGAAAGCCAAGGGGAAAGGAAAGAAGCACAAGGGAGCAACAGAGGGTAACTAAAGAACTCAGCACTGGTAGAAATAAACTAAATAGACACAGAACACACAAAAAAAACTTAAAAATAAACCCAAGCAGAGGGCAGACCCCTGACACTGTTGCCTCAATCTGAAATCAGGAAAGTCCTGTAGACAATTTCCATTAGAATGTGTCTGGAAATATATTTATCTTGCTCTTTATTTGAAGTTGTCAACCTGTTTCTGCGGCTGTAAAACATACCCATGGCATGATACTGCCACCACCATTCTTCACTATAGGGATGTGGTGTGTGTGGCCTGGTTTCCTCCAAACATAATGCCTGGCATTCACAAAGATTTCAGTATTTGTTGCATCCAACCAGTAGGTTTTTAACTCTCATAGACTGAGAGGAATTCAGGGGCCTTTTGACAAGTTTATCTCAGTTTAGAACAGGCCTGTCCAAAGTTGGTCCTCGATGGCCACGGTCCTTCAGGTTGTAGTTGTTTCTCAGATTTTGGCCTCAGGATGGTGAGGTCTAAAGATGCATTTTCTTTTATTCATGCTTGATATTTGCTCTCTGACACGGCACTGCCAACTGGTACTGTTATGTCCAATTAACTGACTGTACAACACATGGACTCACTTTTAGCTATATAAACATAAAAAAAAAAAATCTGTGAAAAGAACGTGCATCTTAGCTCAGTTTCAAACGTCATGGCAAAGGGTGTGAATATTTACACAAATGTGATTTCTTGGTTTTTCTAATTTATAGTAAATTTGCAACAATCTCAAATAAACTTTTTTTTCAGACTACAATAATGGGGTTTTAAGCATAGAATTTTATGGAAAGAGGTTAATCTAATACCACCTGAAATAAGGCTGTGTCAACAAAGTCTAGTTGTATATGTAGCTGTATCTATTTGAGAGAAACAATGATAGATATTCTGCTAAAGGCATTATGAAATGTGCTTAGAGACAAAAGATAAAGTGAATTACAAGAAAATAACAGTGCAGTTTGGATGTTTGTTCGGTGAATACATAAATAATTTGAAGCCACTCAACCAAATCTTCAGCTGTGGAAAGGGTGAGATAATGTCTGAAGCAAAGTTGTTTTTAGTAATTTAGCTCAACAAGGCTTCATCATTTAATTTGAGCTCTTTGCATATCTAATAATATATATATATATATATATATATATATATATATATATATATATATATATATATATATATATATATATATATATATATATATATATATATACTCATTGCTGATCTGAGCTGATTTGAAAATATGTCTAAATCAGACTTTTTCATCTAGTTGCCAAATTTTCCCTTGCCAACATTTCCTTGTCTGTGAATAAGTCTTATTCTATGAGAGCTTCTAACTAAACTGATGAAGGTTTCACTAAAACTGCACAAAATTGGTTAGCAAACAATTAATTTTTGCTAACCAATTTCGTGCAGGTTTAGCACTTATTACTCTGATATGCTTAAAGTTGCCACAAAAGACTCGCTACTTTAGTGATATTATAGCAATTTCACAAGGACTAAAACAATGAAAGAAACTTATTCAGTCTTTGGACATTAATTATGGAGCATTGCTTGAATAATTGTTTGCATTTTACAGAGTGCTCATTGATTAACCATTACAAAGTTATTCTTCTCTGTTATTAACTTCTTTCCAACAGTCTTTCATTAGAATATCTATTCGTATTACATGATTAATTAGCCCTTACGTGATTAATTATGATGACAAATGACAGTGTTTTATCACATTTATAATCACATTGGCTAGTTTTTCCTGTCTTGCCCTTCCATGATATATAGATAAAGTCTCTATTTCCAGAACAATCATTGAGCTTTGTTCTCCTCTCTGTTATGCTGTCTTTTATGATTCAACCTGATTCCAAATAATTATACTTCTGGAAATCCTTTTACACCCAGACACTTGTCTCTGTTAATGATCAGGTGAAGGACTGAGAGGCAGAAGCGAGGCAGAAAATGACAACCTGAAATATTTCTATTAGCAGAATGAAGGCTGCAGCACAATAAAGAATGAACAGAGGCAGTCTGAGCATAAACTGGACCAATAGGGAACCATATTTAAGGGGAGTACATTGATTAGGTTGAGTGGGAGAGCAGAAGGCCAAAGAGCAGAACCAAGAACACTAAATCACAGGAAACAGAACATGACAAGGAAACAA
Organism: Cyprinodon tularosa; assembly: GCF_016077235.1. Classification (NCBI taxonomy): domain Eukaryota; kingdom Metazoa; phylum Chordata; class Actinopteri; order Cyprinodontiformes; family Cyprinodontidae; genus Cyprinodon; species Cyprinodon tularosa. Next base: position 302,293 of record NW_024039353.1, read on the forward strand.
AGTAAAAACCTAAACATAAAAGTCGCATTGCAGTCTTTCCTACTTTCACCCTGATGGGGACAACTTTCATAGCTGCTTGCAAAAGTTTTCATAACCATTTAATATTTTATATTTTGACTTAATCACAGACTTTAATTCATATCCTTCGGGATTTTTGAAATATATAAACCCAAATGATAAACTAGCAAGAAAAAGACAGTTGATGCCATAATTTAACCAAACGTTAGCAGGATAACAGAGTCCTGGTGGAGCTGAATTTTGATAACAAAGTCTAAAAAGGTGCAAAAAAATGGTAAAAATAAAAGCTGAAATGGAGGAGCAATAACAAAAATAAATGTGCATAGAGGCACTGCCATGGCTGTGAAATTGAGAGTAGAAGCTGGTGAGCAAATTACTGGTTTTTAACTTCTGGGTAGATGGATCAAGTTAAAATAAAGTAACTTGGGAAGAACCTACTTTGCACTCATAAACAAACAGTAGCATACAGGACAATTTAAACACAGTGAGGAACTGCTAAAGTAAACCATTAATGATGACAAACAGTGATCAAACGGAATCTAATTCCATGGATCTGGACAAATACATGGTTTTATTTTTTTTTTATTTCCAGTACTACAGGCTGTGGTCCACATGTATCACATGTATTTAAGACATAAGCAAATGCATAGGACCAACTACCTCTGCAATCACTGCTGCAGGTATTTTAGGATTTATGACCTGCTGGAAGGTGAACCTCTATTTCCTTAGCCATATCAGCCTCTCAGTTTTCTTTTCTCAAGATTTCTCCGCATTTGTCTCTACCCATCTTCCAATCAACTCTAATCAATCTTTCTGTTGCTGGTGAGGAAAACTGTCTCAACAGCATAACATTCCCTCTTTTATAAAGGCTTGATATATTGAGTGCTGAAGCATGTCCCACCTCAGCAATGAATCTCTGGAGCTTCTTCAATGATGATATCGTTTTTTCTTCAATTATTTATGCTCTCCTGTTGGAGAGCTTAAGCCTTCAGCCATGTTGAAGGTAGGATTGAAGCTTTGAACTTGTCTTTCTTCTTTCAGATTTTGGATTGTTCAGTCCTTGGTCAGTACAGGAGCTGGGAAGATCGTTCCTTTCAGGCGGTCAAGCCGCTATCTGGAACAATTTTCCGCTTTCCTTGCACTTACTTGATTCTGTTGATGTTTTTAAGAGCGAACTGAAAACCTATTTGTTTAAGAATCCATGTTATTTCTATCAGATTAAAGGTAAAGAGGATGCTCTTTTTTTTTCCCGGGTGGGTCATCAAAATAAGTGGTCCTCCTAATTGTCAGTCAATCTGGTGATATGTTTACGTAAGGCCGTCTTACATGCTGTCGCTACAGGACAGCAGGGACTAATAACAAAGATGGTGCAGGCACTGCACAGTGGATCAACGTGGAAGCGATTATCTGTCCGAATGGTAAATTGAATAAGTTCACTATATAGTCCCCACTCTATATAGTGATTGAGGGATTTAGGGGTTAGGGCGGACGTTCGGACACAGTAAGCTTGTATGAGCTATGAGAACAGCAACTTTTAAACAGATCGTGCACAAGGAGAAATGGGCCCGTGCACACTCGCACACGCATTTTGTTTAAAGTAGAGACGGGTCTTTTAAAAAAAATTGATAAAATCCTCCACAATACCTTTAAGGGTTGTTTTATGACCATGTTTTTTTACTCTAATTGTAAATGTATTTGTATTCTATTGTAATTTTGTGAAGCACTTTGTGACCCTTTATGTCTGTGAAAGGTGCTATATAAATATACATTACTTACCGGTACTTACTCCTCTGTTAAAAACATGGACTATTGTTTATAGCTTAAGTCTGCATTCACCTTCAACCTTCTCCCTGTCTGCTTTGTTCTTTAGCCTTTGTAATACTGTTTGATTTTCTCTGAGGCCTTCACAGATAATCTAAATATAACTAAATTAAATTACATTCGGGTTTACTCGATTTGTTAAGAAGGTGACTTCTGGAAGTAATGGTGCTGGATTTATACTAAGGAGTATCAGAAAATGGGGACTCAATATATGCTTTAGAAAAGAAGGATCCTTATCATTTCTCTTTATACTTATCAGATATTTTTCTGATTTATTATGTGAAATCCCAATAAAACACACTGCAGTTGGAAAAGAAAAAAATGTTTTATTTAACAATTTGTTTATAACAAATGTATTTGCTCCAGCATCTGCAGCATCAACGGCTTGGTTTTCTTCCTGAAAACGATTTTGTTTTTTTATAATCTGTCTGCTTCTTATCCTTTTGTCTGACTTTGTCTCCCTGTTAACCATGGATCGTGACAGAAATAGGAACGAAGGACCATCAGATTTCTCTACCCTTTTTTCTGCTGAGATGAGGTTAGGACAAAAAGACCTGTTATTGTCCTCTGGCAGATTGTCTCTTACTCCCTGTCTTAGTGGCCAGTAAAACGGTAACAAGCATGTTTGTCCTGTTTCTTATTCTACTCTTCTTTGTCTCCACCCCTGGAGGCTTCTGTGTCTGTTAGGCTGAAGAACATCCCTCCCTCGTCCTCTCTCCAACCATCAATTATTTTAACAGCAGCCCAAAGCTTCCCTGTAGCATGTTGCTCCATTTTGTGACAGGAAAACCTTCCTGCAGTTACTTTATGGCCTCCTGATTCATTATTGCACAATTCCCGTAATAGGTCTAACTTTCCATTCTCCTCCAAGCTTTGTCCTGCTCTCCTATTCGTCTTTCCAAGACTGGACATTTTCTGGTGACAATGAAGAATTTTTATGACTGTGCTGATATCATCACATTTCTGTTTTTCTCCTCATCTCCCAGGGCACCGCTTACAGGAAAATGAATTATACTACACAATAGAAGAGATGGATTTTCTGCACTCAACTCCAGGCCAATTTACCCCAGCATGACTTGGCTGATGTCTCCAGCCAGCCGTGCTGAAGATGATCTGCCAGCATCCTTTTGCTTTTCTCCTTTTCTTCCCTCTTCCTTCTGATGTTAAATATACATCTCCAGAAAGAACGGGGCTCAGTCATGTTGCCTGTCAGGTTTACATTTGATTTGTAAAGAAAGGGGCTGAAAATAGCACATAGGACAGTCTGCTCAAGCTGCTTGTCATGTTTGGGTCAGTGTGGCTTGTATAACGACATATGGAGGAGCTGCAGCTTTAAATCATTCAGTGGCTTTAAATGAACAGCTCGGGCATAAATCCAGTGGATTGCTTCAGCGATTGTCGGGAGCTGTGGTTCTGCACTGATGGAAACGATAAGTTACAGTGCTTTAAAACAGCCTTGTTAGCCCATGGATATTTTCACATTTAGTCACACACACACACACACACATATATATATATATATATATATATATATATATATATATATATATATATATATATATATATATATATATATATATATATATATATATATATATATATATATATATATATATATATATATAAAACAGATTTCCCCATTGTGAGACAATAAAGGGATTTACATTACATATACAGATTGATGGTATTTTATTGGGATTTAATGCAGCCGATCAACAAAATCCTCAAATTCATTTTATAAATTTTTTTTGTCATCAAAAATGGTAAATGTCCTTTACTTATAAAGTGCTTTTTGGACTAAAGCATTTTACACTACATTCAGTCATTTATCCACACAATCACAGTGCCAAGCTACATCGTAGACACAGCCTCCCTGGGGCTCACTGACAGGCCTGAGGCTGCCTTACACCGGGGCCACTGGGCCCTCTGACCATCAGTAGGTAATATGCCTTGCTCAAAGACAGAACTACATTAAACCAGCAACCCTTCAGTTGCAAGGCAAAGTCCCGCATTCGATCCCACTGTTACCCCCCAAAAAAGAAACCTTTAAAGTAAATTGATATTTAAAAGGAATTGTTTGGTCTTAAAACCCTAATTCAATCTGTTGTTTTATTTTTGGCCTCAGAGGTTCGACAGAGAACCAAAGAAAACAAACTACGTCATGTAAAGCAAGGGACTCAGCAGAAAGGTCAGAGGGGAATTTGTGGAGAGGTTTAAAGCAGAGTTAGGTTATAAAACAATATCCCATTCTTTGATCATTTAGATCATCCTGACCACAATTAAAGCTGAAAAGAACATACAAAATAAAATGAAAATCTAAGGTTTTTGTTAAAGGAGAAAAACAATCCATACCAACCTGGTCCTATGTGGCAATTTTATTTGTGAACCAATTACTCTTTCATATTGCATTTTTTTCACCTTGATAAATAAATCACAATTTAAAAAGTCTCAATTGTATTTCCTCAGTTCAGTTTTTCTAATTGAACAGTGTGAGAGAAAAACATAGCCCAAAAGGCATTGATGTGGAAGTTAAGACCAGTGCAAAAACAAACAGATATATTAATGTTTTTGTACTGCATTTTTGCACAATATATATTTGTTTGTTTTTGCATTGCTCTGAACACATCAATGCCTTTTGCACCACGTTTTTCTCTATGTGAACACTGTGTATACAAAATGACCATAAAAGTTGTCTAAGTCTTGTCTAATTATAATGATAAAAACATGTTTAATTGTCTAAAGCACAAAAGCAAAAACAGGAGAAACCTAGTGTGACACAAAAAAGTGAAGTAGAAACACTTAATTTGCATTTTTATGGCTATTATGACAATAAAGCTCTACGCAGGAGGGCAGTCATTCTAAAAAAGGTTGTCAACCACCATTTTAATTCTGAGATTCAAGGATATTTATTCATCACTTGTATATATATATCTTTGAATAATAGTTTGGATGTTTTGCCTTTAGATCTCATTTGAAAACATGACTCTTCTAGAAGTCGTCTGGCCATTAGTGACATGCCCTCTTCAATGACTTTGTCACTTTTTAATTAGTTTTGTACTTTTTCTTTTTATGTAATATAACTATATCTTTTATAAAAAATTTTAACATTGCTTTGTGAAAAGTTTATTTTTTCTGATAGAATCTATGATAGTTAAAATATGCTTTCTCTATCTATTCATTACATGAAATACTAAATAACTAAAAGACTTTTTAGCAATACCATTATATATTCTCCTGTTTCACTTTTTAACCCAATTCATATCTGAGGCTCTCCTAATAAATTGTGATATAGAATGAAAATTATAATTTTAGAAGGTGCTTGAAAAACAGTGATGCAGATAAGTGATATACCCGCATTAATTGACAAACCAATACAAGCAAATTAATGATTGTTTATTTTGCAGAACTGAACATGTTTTTCAGGACATTAGCCCAAAACTTTAGGAAAATGTCTGAAAACAATAAAGGAGTTATGCCAAATATTGTCAAGATGAGCCTGTTTTTGGAGGTAGTAAAATGTCTAGAGGTTTTTGATAACATAACTCTATTGTCAATCCACATTAAAGATAAAAATATGTCTTTATAATGATTCAAAAATCTAGAAATAGAGATATCATGGGTAAAATAATGACTCTAAAATATCACAGTTTAATGCCTACTAATATATTGATTTCTTCGCTAAATTATAAATGATATTTCTGTTTCTGTTTAAAAAGAAACTTCCAAGCTCTTTGACACGTTCTTTCGACTTCTCGTTTTTTTTGTGTGTGTGGAAATATTGTAAAAAGACGGTCATTAAAGTTTAAACTCTTCTGTCTTACTTAGAATAAATGTGGTCAGAACTCCAAAAAAGATGGACTTTGTGCTCTCCTGTTGCAATAGATTGACCTAGAGGTTTTGGCGCCTATCCGCTTTCGGCCACCCCTCAGTGTACGTCAGTTATTGCCTGGCCACCGTTATAAAAAAAATCTGACTGCGCCTCTGGTCGAGATGGTGGTTTATTCTTCCAAACTACATGGAACCGAACATTAAAACATGTACTTTTATTTTTTTAAGTCTAGACCGTTTGGCTTTTATTTTGAAGGGCCTTCTACCGGCGGAAGTTTGCATTTTCCCCCTGTCCAGCCTAAACTTTCGTTTTGCTCCGAGAAACACCTGAATCATGGCAACGTTTTTCGGAGAAGTTTTATCTGTTTACTCTCGGGCTGTTGAAGAGGATGAAGATGAGCTTGATGAAAACGAAGAAGACGAACAAATTCGCAGAGAACTGGAGGAGAAGAGGTGAGATAAGCTAACAGTGTAGCGTGAAAAAGACTGAATTTTAGCCAAGCAACAGGAAACATCGCGATATAAGGTTTGATTTAGTGTACATTAAAAAAAACGGATCATACTAAAGGAAAGCACGTGTGTGGAGTCCATATGCACATTTGTAACGGATTCGTATTTCCACTTAAAACCGCGTGTAAGGATAGTTAAGCTATCATGACACATGACATTTCCACAGCTCCTCATCGACATGATAACGAAAGATTAATGCTTGGTTAAACACATAGACGAGGGCTACTTTATATGTTTTAACACTATGTTTAGCTACCAAATGAACACGTTTTAGAAATACTAATGATAACCATAAATAGTTAGTAGTTGCCTTAAACCAAGAAGGTTGTGGGTTCGAATCCCGTCTGGGACACTGCATGAATTTAGCCTGTTCTCTCAGCCCATGCGTTTCTTACATGGCTTTATACCCGTTCAAATCAGTTTATTTATATAGCCCCAATTCACAACATGTAATCATTAAGTCTGATTGGTTCCAAGTTTTCTATCAAAGGAAAACCAGTTGATCGCATCGACTGGAGGACAATCCCTCACACCAAACATGCTTGTGGCGACAGTGGAGAGGAAAACTCCCTTTTGACAGGAAGAAACCTCCAGCAGAACTAGGTTCAGTGTGAGCAGCCATCTGCCGAGGCCGACTGTGGTTCAAGGACACAGGCAGGCATAGAAAAAGAAGCGGAGATACAAAAGGCAACTGTAAACCAGCTCCACAATTCAATTCAATTTCAATTCAGTTTATTTATATAGTGCTAAATTTACAAAACATGTCATCTCGAGGCACTTTACAGTTCAACCAGATCATACAGTGAAATCGATCCAAAGTTATCTATCTAAGGAAAACCAGTTGAGTGCATTGACTCAAATACAGTACAACCCCTTACACTAAGCATGCTTGTAGCGACAGTGGAGAGGAAAAGGCGCACAGGCCTTAAATAGGCCAGCCTTGAAGTAACAAATGCATGGACTAGTTTCTCAGATTCATCCCCGCACAGGATATTTCTAATGTTTGCAATATTACAGAGATGAACGAAGGAAATTCTAGAAACCTCTTTGATATGTAATTTTAATGACAGGTCCTAATCAAAAATAACATCCAAGATTTTTTTTTACCTTATTATCTGAGATCAATTTGATCTCATCAAAATGAAGTGACTGACTTATCAGCTTCTTTTTCAAAGACTGGTGCAAAGACATATGCAGAAATATGAAAGCATTCCTTGTTACTTCTTTGCAGTCTTTCTCAGGTATAACAATTTGGCTGTGACTGAATGCCCCAGCAGTCATAGCCCCCCCCACACACACAAATTATATATTTATAATAGACATTTGATTTATATCACTAAGTATCCCACAATCATCGCATTTAATCTTGTTAAATTTGTCAATCCCCAAACAGAATGAAAAGCAAACATTTAAATTTTAACAATTCACACATTTTGGGAGTTTTAGACATTAACTAAAAGAGAAAAGATGAAAGCTAGAGAAGATAGAAAGGAGACAATGACTAAACATTTTCAGTCTGCTGCATTACCTGCCTCGAGATACAAAAAGAACAGCACAACCGAAAGACATGGTACGAGACATACAATAAAGCAACTAGGGGTGTAAATAATAATCGTTTTGTATCGATGCATCGATCCAACGGCCAACAACGTATCGATACATCGATATGTCCGCAAGAGTATGTATTAGGGCTGCAACAACGAATCGATAAAAATAGACTTTTAAAAGCGTTGGCAACAAATTTCATCATCGATTAGTTGTGTCGCGCGATTAATGCGTCATTCGCCGCCGTCGTCATTGCCGTGGGGCGCCTCCCCCATCCCAACCCCGCTCCCGCAGGAGTCCCTCTCAGCGCTGCAGTCAGAGGATGTTTACCCTCAGCTTCCAGACTGCAAATGAAGCGCGCATGCGCCGGGATTGACGGCGCAAATTGATCACAATAATTAAAATAGCCTGCGCTTTGTAAAGCGAAAAAAGTCGTAACATGCAACTTTTGTAAAAACAAATGAACATGGCACGGAAGCACCACTGTTATGATGCAGCACCTGAAAAGGAAACACGTTGGAGCCGTCGATGGCAGTGAAGAGAGCAGATCAGCAGGGTGAGCGACCATGTTTGTTTCGTTTTAAAGTGGGGAAACGTAACGTTAGTTTCTCAGGTAGCTCATCTGATGCTTTCCTTACCTTGTAAGTAGGTTACAGACAGTAATAAGGTTGGCTACTTATTTTACTTTTAATTTCATTTGAATTATCTTAAGCAGCGTTTATATTTTCTTTATAAATAAATTAACTTGCAAATTATGAAGGCAAGGCTTTTAAAGTTTAAATCTTCTGGCAAAGATAAAGTAAAGAAGATCCTGCAACTTACGGAAGTAAAGCAGAATAAAATCAAGGAAGATCAGTAATATGTAAATTAATTATTTGCCACATTTCCATGTAAATATCTGTCTTTGGAGGATGTGTTTTTTAGCACACCTAGTTCTCTCTTTTTTATTCCAAATACAATTTATAATTTGAATCACAGGGCTGTTTTTATCTCTATGGTTCAGTATTTTCTCAAGCAGCAACTTTAACTGCTATACTTTCCTGTCTTAAAAGGCAGAACTCTTCTAGTCTAAAAAAAACTCATTTGTTGAAATGGGGGGACCTATTGTTTGAACCCCTTAGGGGCTTTTAAAAACAAAAATGTCTTTTTTTGCGCTTTATGAAACAAAGTACCCTATATTTTTTGGATGTACATCTACATTTCTCATGTAAGTTTGCGTAGTTTTATCACAAACATTTATTTTTCATATTGCACCAGTACAGTTAATGAGCAACCTGTACTTGTGTGCTTGTTTGTTCTGTCTAAAATGTTTATTTTGGAATAAAGAGGTTAGTATAAAAAATATTTTTTATCCGATTCATCGATTAATCGAAAAAATAATCGGCCGATTCATCGATTTTTAAAATAATCGTTAGTTGCAGCCCTAGTATTGATTCATGTTTTTTTTTTTTTTTTCAGTCTATTTTTATCCATTTGCTCCTGGACATAATTCTCCCTCCCGTGCTGCGGTGGAGCTAAACCTTTTTTGCCCTCCTACCTCGCTTCCTGGTTATACTCCTGCAGCAGTGTGCTGCAGTAAGCTTGACACAGACATTTTTAAGTTATGCTCAATATTGAAGCAGGGTCTGTGCTACACACTGTGGGTCTAGATACGGCCGAGGCGGCGAGGAAGTGGGGGCGAGTTTAGTCCGAGGGACATGAGGTCCAAAAAGAGCAGAGATCCAGGTGGAAAAAGGGTCCCAGCGTTCTCGTGCACCTCGCTCTTCTAGCGGGTCAAACTTGATAAGTTGTTTTCCGCAATATCGGTAATAAAAACAAAACAAACCAGCCTCCTGTCTGCGGTACTGTTTGCGGTCAGCTACAATTTGGGAGAGGAGCAGCGGAGCGTCTGTGGAGGGGGCGGGGACGTGGTATTGCTTTGCACTCATTGCACTGATTTTGTGCAGTATTTTTTTATGCAAGGCCTTTCAGAATCTATATCCCATTATTTTTCAGTGAATAAGGTTTAATAAGTTTTAATAGGAATAGGTAGAGTTCAACTTTTCTACTTCTGTTATTTGGTGTTGTTTCTAAAAAAAAAAAAAAAAAAACATAACGATATTACAGTTTTCGTTGATGTATTTCAAATTTGAAACATTGTCTAGCCTGTAAGGTGTAAAAAAAAAACAAAAACAAAAAAAAACGAATTAATCGAATCGTATTGTGTTGTATTCTTGACTGTCGAAAATAATCGAATTTTTGGGTCAGGAAATCGATACTGAATCGAATCGCCATGATGGATGTGATTTACACCCCTAAAAGCAACACCTTGAAACTATTGCTGAAGTAGTATTATTTAGTCTGACATGTACTCTTTGTTACCGGTATCGGCCAACATTAAACTTCAAATATCGTTATCATATCGGAGGTGAAAAAAGTGGATCCCTAATGTGAAGTGTGCCGAAATGGATCTCCAATATCAAATCAATGATGTCTGATCCAGCTAAGGCATTAATATTGGAGCCGAAATCTGATCCAGGTATTGGATCGGTGCAGCTAAAAAAAAATAGTGTTGGTTTGAAACTATTTTCATCTAAAAATATGTCCCAGATTCCTTTTTCAGTCTTATTGTTATTTATATAGACGTACCAATTTATGCTGAATGTCTAACTGGAAACCAAATGTAAAGAAGAGACGACATGATTAGTGACGCTCAGGTCAGCCGATAAATAGTTCAGCTCATATTCCTTAACGTATCTCCTTGTTAATTTTCCCTCTTCCTATCATTTAACCTCCATTATTTTATTCCTGTTCATTAAATTCATCACTTCAAATTGAAAAAAATATTTGGTACAGCAACAGAAAGCATCTTTTAACCTCTTCATTTATGCTTGATCAAAGAACATGCAGCTAATTTCTCCCTCTTTTATTAATACCTTACATTTGACTGTTTGACTGAATAGAGTTTAAACAAATTATCATAGTTAAAAGTCCAGATCAAGATTGGAAGGTTGGATTTTAGAAAAAATGGCAGAGAGAAGCTCTTCTAATTATTTAGATGAATTTAACCGCTCTGCATTCTGCAGAACCAAAGACCAAAATGGCACTATAGTGCTAATCAATGTGCTCGTCAATAAGCAGAGTTAAAGTTTGGATCAGCAGCTATCGGCTGTGATTAAAAAGAAAAAAGCAGAGTATTTTAATTGAAATGGCCGCCTCCATCAAGAGTCATAGCTGTGTTTGTTTACAGCATTTTCCTAAAGGTGTTATTTGAGTGATAATTTGAATGTTGGAGTGTCTTCACTGAGTGACGTCTTTCCATTATGTTACCCATCATTTCTATGTTGCTGTGAGTGGGCTGAGCAGAGGCACTTTGAATGATTCAGATTAATTTAGCAGTGCTGCTTTTTGCAAAACAATAACAGATCGGTCAGAATAACTGTGGCAGAAGATTGGATATTAGTTTTAACTTTTATGCTTTTTAATCTGGATATGTTGCTTACTGTAGATTGGTTCTAGTTCTGTTTTTCCTTTAAGGGGTAGAAAATTACAACTGAGTTTTTTTTTTTCTTTTCTTTCTTACCTCTCCTTTTATCAGAGCTGTTCATCTTCACTGGAGCCCTGAAATCACAGAGTTGTTGAAAGCTGGAAACAAGCTGCAGTGTTCCAGCTTCATCCTGGCTGTGGGAAACAATGCTGCCAGTAAGTGAGATCTGTCAAAAGGCTCCAGAGACATGTGTATCAAACCGCACAGACAAGAGTATAAGACATCTTTATGAATCAGTGTCTGGATGTTTGAAAGTGTAAACACACAAAATATGTTGATTTATCAGAAGAAAAAGTAAAAAAAGAAATAAAACAAATACTCTGAACTCTGAATCGAGTTGTTGTTTTTAAAATCTGTGGATATTCGTCTTCGCAGGCTTCCTGTCAGCGTACGTTCTCGCCTCTGCAAACTGGGACGCGGTCGGACGTGCGCTGGCGTGGAACGAGAGGAGCCGGTCTGGAACTGGGCAGAGCAGCGAGGAGTCAGCATGTGTTTTCTACAGAAACAAGGACGACCCGTCAGTGAGTGACACGGCGAGAAAAACGGCACCTCAGAATATATCTGCTGTTGATTAACACCTCAGGAAACACATCGCCAACACATCAACTCTTTTTTTTCCCTTTGTTTGGTCTTTTATTTAAATATATATATATATATATATATATATATATATATATATATATATATATATATATATATATATATATATATGCACACACATGGGAATAAAGGGCTGAAAGCAGTCTGGAAGTCTAAAATCCTGTAGTACACTAACAGCGGTTATTAGGGAATAATTTCCCCAAGCTGTGGTAGGCTCCATCTTTTTATCTGTCCATCCACTTCAAGTCTTTTACATTAATTATCATCTTAAAAGAAAAAACATGTTATGAGGAAGCAGTGAGTGGGGCCTAGAGGCATCTACAGTTACCTTCTGTTAGTGCGCCTTCACTAACCTGTGATTTAATCAAGATAAACACACTGATAGACTGTGTGTGAAATCACCGTGCTGCAGTGGAACGCTTGGATTTATCACACCTGTCCTGCCGTTTCAGTTGGCTGCACATACTGGAAAAAAACATGAAAAGCTGTAGGCTAGACATTAATATACTGTATAGAGTGTGATTTATTAAATATCCTGTTATGACCAGCCTAAAAAATGCTGTGTAACAATATGGGTTTTATGTAGTTGTGATGCAGCAAACAGCCAGTTTGAATGGTTATTGAAAAAAAAAAATCAAGTTAATAACAAAATAGCTTTTTCTTTAACAAATTGCTAATTAAAACTTAGCAGATTAATTAACTCTCAGTGTCATTGTTGTTTTTTCAAGCCAGCACAATAGTCAAACAGTGAAGCACCAATCAGTTACAATCACATTTTCCTTGATTAGATCTGACCTGTAATCAACATTTCAGACTTGGCAAACTCTTTTGTTCATTAAAAAATGCATCATAGCTATAAAATGATGCCCTCTTTGTTCAGTCTACAAACAGACAAACACTGTGATGAGTTAAACAATGAATTATAGTGTTGAATTTGAAGCTAAAATAAAGTTATGAGCTATACATTTCTTTTGTAACTAAACTTGATACTAAGCTAACTGCTTTAACATTGTGTATCAGAAATTGGCTTGGCTAGCATGACAGAAAACACTGTTTTGATTTTCAAAGGTTCCATAACTGATAAAAGTTGAAAGCTCCAAGGGATAACAACTTAACTGTACTCCGTTTAGCCTTCCTGTTATCTGCTTAAACTCTTGTGCTCTCTGTCAAACTATACAGCATTTTTATAGCTTCATACACCTTTTTCACTCAGTAATATGAGCAGGTGGTGCTTGTTTTCTAAAAATAGGATTTTTTATTTTTATATTTAATTTTTTTCTATTGCGAGATGGAGCGATCAAACTGAAAATAATCGATAATTTCTCATTTATTCTATTAATTGAATGAATGACTGTTTTGATTGTTGAAATACAGAGTTTGCTCTGTTTAGATTATTACATTTGGCTTGTGAAAATAATCCTAGGACTGCCCAAAACCAGATTCATATGACTAAACTCTAAAGGAAAGGAAAATAATCAGCTTCAGGCAGAAAAAATAAGATTGGTCCAAGTCTGCTGTAAGCTAGTAAAACACATCTATAAGTAAATTTAATTAAATTTTTCTTCAGATGTTTTACTATGTGGGTTATCTCCTTGTTTTATAAGCCTTAAACTTGAAATATTTGGTTTTAGTTCATCAGACACACAATTTTCCTCATGAATGCCACCATTTCCTCTCACCACTACTTTCAAACTATCGTGTCTTATCTCTGTCCTTCCTGTGGGATTGGAGAGTGATGAGAAAATGCTTTGGTGTCTTTTTAGGTTTTGATCTGCCAAGCGATCTGCCACATTGCAGAGGACCAGCTGTTTCAGTGGACAGAAAAGGTATTTTTCTTTTTTTTCTGTAGTTTAATCCCCCTGAAAAGACTTATAGTTGGCCCTTGCAACCTACATAAGGAAAGCGTTTTTCTTTCTTTCCTTCAGAAGTCATAATGACATGGCAACATGAGGACTGAAATAGAATGTGATTCATTCAACATGTTGTTAAGGACGATTCATGAAGCTTTGGTTGTTAAAGTTCGAATAGCTCATAAGCATCTGGAGACATTTTATCCTTATAACATAGAGAGAAAAAACTGTGGGGGGATTTATTGGTTCAGCATTTTGTTGCTTAAGTCAAACTGTAGGACTGAGATCCATTCAGTGATTTTTAACTGGGTGATTATTGGTGGGCTGTTTTTAGAAGCAGAAAACACAGCCTGCCTTCTGAATGTACTGCCTCCAGTTGCAGCAGCAGAGAATCATGACGGATTTCACTCCTGTCAGCAGATCGGTCGAAGATGAGGCTATAATAGGAGCAGTGTTTTCAAAACTTGACAGCTGCAAATTGGAAAAATATTGGCTGGCCTCAGAAATGTCAGCTTCAGCTGCCAGACGCAGGTGTCGCTAGAAGCTGACATGGAAAGAAGCACAAACGTAGCTCTTTCTTTAACTTTTTGCACATATTATATGAGTGGGTTCAAAATCAGAACTCCAACAGAGTATTGCTTTGTCTTTGTCTGTCGCAGGTGTTCGACTGCCTGCCGTCCAGAGAGCTCACTGTGACTGTGCTGTCAGATTGTACTGTGGCTGATTATAAGACAGCAGACTATCTATGCAGCAGCTCTGCTCCCTTCTTGCGGTCTCTTCACTCCAGCGCGTTCAGCCATCAGCCTGTCTGCCAGTCACTGGAGCAGCCCAACATCATTACAGGACTTCCAGCTGCAGGTGTGTTTGGGTTTTTTTTGTTGTTGGTACGAGTTCAACTCATCATGTCACAAGATCTAAGCGGGAATCGGAACAGGAGCCGCACAGCTGGCCTTTTTCTTCACCTGTCACACCGTTGTGCATATTTAGCAGAGCAATCCATCTAAGTCACAGTTTTTAATCTGCATGTAAAACAGTTTGGTTCTCAACCTGAATTCCTAGGTTGTTTTCTTTTTTTTTCTTTTAGGCATATTAGGTATCAGGTTTGCTGCAGTAAATGACGTGGAGAGCTTTTTTTATATTTATTTACACAAATGGAGAAGCACAGGACGTATTAGTAGAGCAGGTGTTCCATAATGAAGCTTTTTCTTTCCTTGCTGGCGATCAGAAAAATATCTCTGAACATAGATTTTAAAGTAAAATGCTGGCCTTTATTTTTAACACAAACATGCTTTGATCCAAACCAATCCACTGTACCTCAGAGCTGTTATTCTATCTAAAGCAGGGGTTTCAAACTGGTACCAGAAAGGGCCGTGTGGCTGCAGGGTTTCTTTCCAACCAAGCAATAGCACACCAGACTCCATTCATCTCATCAAGTCATCATGCTTAGATTGGACTCACTTGATGAGATGAATGGAGTCTGGTGTGCTATTGCTTGGTTGGAAAGAAACCCTGCAGCCACACGGCCCTTTCTGGAACCAGTTTGACACCTCTGATCTAAAGCAAAACCTCCACCTCAGTTTAAAAAAAAGTTTCCCCTCAGCATGATGCTGCCACCACTATATTTTAACATAATTCACAGTGTAGTCAAAGCCTAGGTCTCATTTGACTGGTACACCTGACTTGCTTCCTTCTCTGCTTGAGAAGCTTGAAGTCAGCCATCAACTATAACTATCTACACCTACAGCAACACACTCACAAACTCCCCATGAGTTACTGCAACATTTAATTTAAGTTTGGGATTAAAAATATATATATTTTTTAAGTGAATCGAAGCAGGATTCTTATTACCTTCACTTCTGGATTTTTGCAGCTCCTCCAAAGTCACCGTGTGCCTCTGATGCTTCTCTCTGCTGTCTTGTGCAAACCACACTTTTCAAATAATTTCATTTTATTAATGTAACATGCCATGCATTGTTTTCTTACCGTTTCACATAATTACACCATCCCCTTTGGTATTTCTCACATATTTAAAAAAAACATAAGTAAAATTCCAGTTGCTGACCATGAGAACACTGCAAGGAGTATGAAAATAGGAAAAGTATATATTTTTTTTCAATGCTATGCCAATCCATCACCACATTAATGTTGGTATCAGTTCATTGTATATGCTGGTATAAGCACTTAGATTTAGAGTGTATGAATTATTAAACACCAAATTTCCTATCATTACTATATGGTTGCATAAGTCTTATGTTTCCCTCTTACTTAACGAGAAGGTGCCATTCAGGATTTTTCTTTTTCTTTCTTTTAGCCTTAGATGGTGGAAAAGGCGTAATCAGTGACATTAAAAGAAGAAAACAGACAAAAGCCATAGTACTGGAAGAACTGACCTCTGTATTATTAACCAATAAATTACATAAACTTAAACAGAATCAGAGTATTTCCATCAGTAGGCCAATAGCTGAGGCTTTGGCTGGCGGTTTATGTTATTCAATATTAGTTTTTTAGCTGATATTAGACAGATATCAGTATTTGATCAGGACATCCCTATTAGAGGGTTTGGGTAAACCATCATTTGTTAGAGCAAACATGTTGTCTGGTCCAAAAGAGTTTAGCTGATCGCTGCTGCAGACATAATGAAACTCCACCAGCCAGAAGCAGGAATTGTGTTTAGTTCTTCATTTAATTTTTCCATTAGGATCACATCTGACTTTACAAAAAGAAGTAAAGACGATGCATAAAGTAACAAAAGCCTTAAGAGCACCTAATTATGAACTTTTGATTAAAGTAGCTATTCAAATTTCTATAGAGTAGACCCCATGGCTGTGTGTTGTGACTTATTATAACTCCTGATAATTTATTACAAAATTGATCACATTATCAATAAATGTGGCTATGATCCAGTTTCCACCTTCTCTGCGTTTCATTAGGCAGCTTTTAAACATATCTAATTAGTAAAGTTAATAACCAGAACCAAGAGCACATTATTTTAGTGCCTTAATCTCTATTTGCAGTAAAAAAAAAAAACTCCTTATTAAAATGCGGAAATTAATTTTTTTAATGTCATCACATTGATCAGCATGCAGCGCATCCCTCTGGGTTTTTTGTTTCTATACCTTGGCTGTTACTTATTCAGCTCTCACATGAGGCAGAAAACAACCTAAATCATGCATTGAGTTGCTAGCCGTTATCTTTGCATCCAGCAGGATTAACAGTCATCTGTGTGAGCAGCTGTTCAGTTGATTCTCAGCTTTAATTCAGTTGTAAATCTGTTCTATCTCTCTAGATTTCATAACTCTGACAGACTGACTTTCACATTACTTGTTTTTCTTACATCCACTGTACCATTAAAGTAGGGTATGGCAGCTTCTTGGCCTCAATCTCCTATCCTCCTATGCCTTGAGTTCAGTTTAGTTTGTGTGTCAAGGACAAGGATGTCCTGATTCTTTTAAGGATTAATTGTGGATAGAGTAGTGCTGGGATGTTTTTTTTTTTCTTGAACGCACTTGAAATGAGTGTTTTCCTAAAAAGGAATAAAAATCAATAGATGCTTAGTAACATGTGGTTATCAGCGGGAAATGATCGCAAACCTGACCCACAGGATTGAAGTTTTTTTTTTTCCTGTAGCCTTTCCACTTAGCTGCAGAGAGAGAGAGCAAGAGAGCACACATCTTTCCTGCTGTCTCCCATCATGGAAGCACTTATGGTGTATTAGTGGCCAGCCTCAGTCCGAAGAGACTTTTTTTTTTTTTTTTTTTTACTACCAAGCAGCCAGACGTATTAAAAGTGGCTGTTAAATGAATGTTAGCACTGTGGATTTATATAGGTCATCTTTGTTTTGGTTTACAATCAGGACCAGATGATTGTTTCCACAGCATGCCGTCCGTCTCTAATAGACGCTCTAAAACAGCAGAAGTCTGTCTACCAGAAGTCAGATGTAAAGTTACTTTTCTTTCTTTTGTTCGTTCCTTCTTTTCATTCTTTCGTTTTATCTTACTTTGGTTCCCTCTTCCTTTGGTTCATTTGTTCAATCTTTCTCTCCTTCCATCTTTCTTTGGTTCTTCGATTTTGGCTCTCTTAGGTTCCATCTTCCTTTGGTTCTTTGGTTCCATCTTCTTTTCGTTCAATCTTTTTTTCGTTCCATCTTTCTTTGGTTCTTCGATTTCATCTCTCTTTGGTTCCATCTTTCTTTGGTTCTTTTGTTTTATCTGTCTTTGGTTCTTTCTTTGGTTCTTTGACTGGTCCTTTATTTCATTCTGTCTCTAATAGATGCTCTAAAACAGCAGAAGTCTGTCTACCAGAAGTCAGATGTAAAGTTACTTTCCTTTCTTTTGTTCGTTCCTTCCTTATGTTCTTTTGTTTTATCTTTCTTTGGTTCCGTCTTTCTTTGGTTCTTAGGTACCTCTTCCTTTGGTTCATTTGTTCAATCATTCTCTCCTTCCATCTTTCTTTGGTTCTTCGATTTTGGCTCTCTTAGGTTCCATCTTCCTTTGGTTCTTTGGTTCCATCTTCTTTTCGTTCAATCTTTTTTTCGTTCCATCTTTCTTTGGTTCTTCGATTTCATCTCTCTTTGGTTCCATCTTTCTTTGGTTCTTTTGTTTTATCTGTCTTTGGTTCTTTCTTTGGTTCTTTGACTGGTCCTTTATTTCATTCTGTCTCTAATAGATGCTCTAAAACAGCAGAAGTCTGTCTACCAGAAGTCAGATGTAAAGTTACTTTCCTTTCTTTTGTTCGTTCCTTCCTTATGTTCTTTTGTTTTATCTTTCTTTGGTTCCGTCTTTCTTTGGTTCTTAGGTACCTCTTCCTTTGGTTCATTTGTTCAATCATTCTCTCGTTCCATCTTTCTTTGGTTCTTTCGTTCCACCTTTCTTTGGTTCTTCCATTTCCTCTCTCTTTAATTCCATCTTTCTTTGGTTCTTTGCTTCCAACTTTCTTTGGTTCTTTGGTTCTTCCATTTCCTCTCTCTCTGGTTCCACTTTTCTTTGGTTGGTCCTTTCTTTCGTTCTGTCTTTCGTTCTTTCTTTCTATCAAGGACCAGCATTAAAGTTATGAATACACTCAGCATTTACAAGGTAACATCAGCCATGTTTGATTTGTCAGCTTTAGTTTTGACTGTTAACAGAATTTCTAACAGGTCTGATTCTTATTTCTGTCTGCTGAGGCGTCCTTGAGCCAGACAATAAGCTCCACACAGCTCTTGGGGTGTGTATGTGGAGAAAAAAAAACATTCACTTTGGACAAATGGTTCTGCCAACTGAATGAAATGTGGTGCCATTAGGCTCCTCTCCACTCACTGAGCATGCACAGTCCTGCATCCTGATGTGGGCATTATGTCACTAGTACACTTAAAGACATTTAATCCAAACAAAGAGACGTTTCGTCAGGGTAAGGAACCAGGTCTAGATCGCTGATGGGATTGCGCCTCATCATTGTTATCTATCAGCCATCACTTATAGCCTTGTTTTGATTCTTCCTCTGTTATGTTCCACCAGTCCTGAACCATTGCCAGGTCCATCGCATTGCTGCTGTTGTTTACCAGTGTTACAGTGATGTCACTGGTCCTGACTCCGTCACGGTGGAGAGCTTCAAGCCGGTGCTAACCAAGCTTGGCAGGTCCATACAGGTGAGCTGCTGTTCTCTTGTCGTCCAAGTTTTTTTTATTTTTTTATTCTGGGCGGGGGGGGGGCGAGGGTCAAAAATGGAGGATGTACAGAAATGTCCAGCAGCCCAGTGATCTGGCTGAGCTCCAGCCCTGGCTGTAACTGCAAACTTCTGACAGCTGATGGGATTAGGTTTTATAATTAGAGGAGCTGCTTGTGCCATAAGCATTTTCCTTTTCTTTTTTTTTCTTCTTACAAAATCCAGCGTCTCTGTTTTCCAAGTTTAAATCCTCTCAGCTTTTTTTTCATATAGGATTTTGTTTCACAATTCCCTCCAAGAGAAAACCAACTGAAAGCATTAAATTTAAGACATGCTGCCAAATATCCATCCATTATCTATAGCTGCCTTATAAGGTGGCTGGTGCCCATCTCCAGCATTCATTAGGAAAGAGGCACGGTACAACCTGGAGCAGTCACCAATCCGTCACAAGGAAACGTTGAGACACAGGGGACTAATAATTACACACACAAATCTAACAGTCATGTATTTGACAGTAGGAGGAGCCTGGAGTGGAACCAATGCATGCAGGCTAAGATTCTAACCCTATGGCACGTCATCACAATATCAATGTTTTCAAATATTCACATTGCAAAGGATGTTTGGAGAGAAGAAGCTTTGTTGTGGACTAGCATTTTGCATGCTAATGCAATATTTAACGAGTGCAGCAGATGCTCACACACTATTGGCCAAATTGGCAAACGTAACAGAGTGATGGAAGCACAGTTGAAACGGAGAGGAAAGGAAAAGTAATAGCCAAGTGTCATAACATAATTCTGCAAGGCGATGCAACTACACCTGTAAGCTGGCAGATTAATCTGAAAAAAATTAACTGCTTCTTGTCCAAGTGTATATTATTTATGCATGTTTAACAACATGTTGAGTCAAAGTAGGAAAAAGTGGAATACTGCTAGGTCTAATGAAAGCTAATAAAACGGAGATCACAATAATTATAATAAATTCAAACATTTTCAAAAGTTTATTTTAATTCAGTTGATGCACAAAGTGAAACATTTCTGATATTTTCTGTTAATTGTGTCCATTTTCCACCTGCATCTAATTAAAAAACACTGCAGTTCTTGTTCTTGTTGCTTGAGCACCTTTCTGTTTTAGCTTTTTTCCTTCCACTGAATTTTCCATTAAGAAGGCCAGCTATCTGAAACATGCAGCTTCTGTAGCAATTACTTTTTATACTTTACCCTGCTGGTGTATACTGTCCAGTCAACAGTCTTATTCATTTTTAGGCTGTAAAATATATTGCTTTTAAAACATTTTTGAGGTAGAATGTGTATAAACTCTAATTTAGAAAGACCAGCTCATTATAAATGTGAATATTTTATTAGATCTTCCATAGTTTAGTTCAAGTCCTTAGAGAATTTGTTTACAACTTATTACAAAAGATTTAGAGTGGTTGACATTTCACTTGGATATATAGATTTTCTGTTGCTTTCTTAAATGTTCTGAATTTTATTTCCCTTCCCAGGTGGACTCATCTCCAAGCACAGACGTCCTGCGCAAGTTAATCAGAAGCACTGAAATTCAAAGTAATCTTTATATCTGAGACAATCCACTCTGTAACTCAGTTCATTCATGTGATAAAATACTGTTGCTTTTTTTTTAAATAAAGATATTTCTTCAACAGGATCTTTCTGTTAATAGTTTTATTTGCTCAATCATATTTTGACCAACTTTGAATTCGGTTTTTATTATTTACATTTTTAATTATTTGATTTATTAATAAAAACATGTAAAAATATGTCAGCATCTTGGTTTTCATAGGAAAAATTCCAACATTAATTTGTTTTTTTCAGTTGTTAAGGTTAGAGAAGCAGTAGAAGTGAAGATTGTGAGAGTAATAAATGTGTCCTTTCTTTCCAGGCTATGTACATGTATTGTTTTTTTTTTTCTCATCATGGATGGGCTGAAACAAGGCAACAATTATTTTCCTGAACAATCCAACCAGATGCTTTATTTTATTTTATTTTTTTTCACTTTTCCTTATATGTAGCACCACCTGCTGGCTGAGTGGTTTAGGTTTGTTTCAATAAAAATAAAAAAATCTCATCTGCAACAAAAAAAAAAAAAGTAATAAAACAAAAACAAAAAAATCCAAAACACACATTTCCATCATAATTACAGACATGGGATAAAAACCCATAGAAAGCAAAGTGAAGAACACAGTTTAAGATATTAATTTGCTCAATCAGAAGACATCAATTATAATAAATTGGTATAAATAGTAAGAGGGTCATGTAATAGTAAAAATAGACATAAGAAACATCTTTATTGTGTTGTAATTGCAGCTTATGTTCATGACGTTAAATAAAAGTCTACAGAGCTAATGAAAAATGTTATTAAAGGTAAAGATCTAAAAAATGGCGAGAAAGACAAAACTATTAAAGTGCCAATCCTTTTTTTATATTGTCTAGTTGAAAATAAAGGTTTAAATACAAGATTAACATTTATTAAAGTAAATAGTCAAACATGGCTGCTACATGTGAGATTGAAGCTCTGATTCAGTTTTATCTTTGAAAACCCCAAAGCCTCTTGAATGAGAGGCGAAACATCTAGAAAACTTAACCTCCAGTTGCTTAAACTGACCTTTTCAAGCTTGATTATGACCTGCATGACAGAATCTTCACATATTTGCAAACCTTTATTCTGGACACTCAGACCTCTAATTATCACTATAATTGTTCATAACTCTTTTTAAGTTCCTGAGCCTGTTGAAATTGTTGCTCAAAGATTCACTCATCTGTACATGAATCAATAACAGTTCAGAATGCCTCAGGTTAAACAGAAAATGCTTTGGTTGGAAATGTTTTGCTTAGATTTTAAAACTGTTGTCACAATTTAATTAGAAGACTAGCTATTTTACTTTATATATTTTTATACGTCTTTTTTCTCCATTATTTTAACAGGCTGTCAGATAAATCGCATTACAGATGTTCAGCGTCCCCTCCGGTCCAGGTGGGGGCAGCAGTGAGACGCTTGACAAACTTCAAACACACCAATGGAGCGATATTCAAACAAACCTGTTGCTACTGCTCGGTTTTGTTCCATTTGTCTGTACAGCAGATGCTTTTCAGTTTATTTTCCTTGTTTACAAAGTGTATTTAATTCATGTGTGTCGATTTAGCTAACGTAGCAGTTTCTTTATGACATTGCCTTAGCATTTAACTTTAGCAGCAGCGTTTTCTGTTACCGATGAGTGCTAACCGTGTTAGAACTCCGAAAACCTGCAGGAAGAAATTCCCAGGGACCAGGAGCAGCCTGCAGGTTCCCTTAAAGGCCAGTAAGGTGCTGGCTGAGAGGAACCAGGCAGTGGTGGCGGTTGGAGCCTGGGTGGAGGACGGACAGGATTTCCGAGAGCACCCGGCTGTAAGTTTGGCTTTTAGGCGGAAACGTTACCAAGGCGTTGCGTCTGGTCTCTTCTTGTAACTGACTCCATCAAGTTTGTAACCACAACATTAAGAAATAATTTTTTTTATTTTATATAAAAAAGAAGAAATTATTAATTTAACCCAAATGTTTAGCTCACCATCCTGCTGAAGATATCCCTTGTTTATTTTTTCCTGGGTTGTTCTTAAACAATGAGGCATAATTCTGCCTGCCACCTTTCTCTTTAAATACTTTAGATAATTTATATAAACTTATATTAAGAGTGTTGAACTGTGAAAAACTCTAAACCGAGTCCAGGGCTGTGAACCCATTGGGAGTGAGACTCACCCATCTCAGTGTCTTCAAACACTCTCACTCCATATTCCCAATTTCTCGCACTAAAAAAATTACAGACATTAAAACTCAACTCAGTCTAGTTTAATAATCTCACGTTAGAATTAAGGAGTAGTTAGACCAATATATATATTTTAATTCTTAAAGCTTCCAGGTTTGCCTCTCAAACCCATAGGAGCTCCACAAAAAGAAAAAGAACCATTGAATTTTATTTTCCAAAAATCAGCCACCAAAGAAAAGACCAACCACATGCAGAGAGGATGTGCAGAACAGCTCAGTGAACCAGATAGAGGAAAGACCACAGGGATGATCTTCTGTTATTACTTATCATAGTCATTTATCTTTATTTTGGTCCATTGAATATGTATATAAGAAAAACTAATAACATAATGAATGAAGCTTTTTAATCCTTAGCCTATTACCAAATATTCAACACAGTGTAGTTTGCATAGGTTTCGATTGTGCTGGTTTCTGTATCAGTGCCAGTAATCTGTTGTCATTCCCCATTGTTTAATTTACTTGGACTGCAGAGAATAATTAATGAAAAAAGTTGTGAAATTCTTATTTAAAAGTATATTTAAGATGCAAGTATTTTAGTAGGGCCCATTCTGCTTTACTTCTCCAAAAATCACCAGAACGTAGAAAATAATATATATTGTGAGAAAAATGTTCCACATAACTAAAGACCACATATTGTTACTCAGTATAATTTACTCTGCGATATAAATTCCACTTTTTTGCCTCTTTCTCTCAGTTAAATCCTCTGAAAATCTCCAACCTATAGCTGCACCTATCCTTATCTAACCCTGAGAAGGTTTCCTGTCCAAACTATTTCAATATCTCACCCAAAGGTTTGGTGAAACGTTGGCAGTCTGTGAGTCACAAATTGAGACTCTGCATCACACTAATAACATCGTGCACTATATGGTGAATCTTCAAAATAGAACTCAACCATATGTTTCTGTTGCATTTTGCACCATATCTATTTATTTATTTTTGCACTGCTCTGACCCTTCCACACCAATGTCCTTTTGCACCATTACTCTCCCTATACTGTTTACATTTTGATCACTGCTGCGCTTTATAAATAGAAATATTCTTTTTCACTGCTAAGCTGCTCCTCATTCACTTTCGGAAAGCTGTATAAATGCACGTCGTTTTGTATATACTCTTGTGTATATAAAATTACAATAAAGTTTGTCTAACACTATAGTTTAAAAAATTCCTCGAATGCATTGGATTCAAGAGAACAAGAAGTTTCCAGACGCTACTAAACAAATGTGTTTGGCTAACTGACCATCAACAGTTTTAACCCTCTGCCAGTTTGGTTGGTTATGTGTCACTACAATACCAGAACGGAATTAGATCAGAAAGCTTTTGAAATAAGCAACTGCTATCATTATTACTAACAGTAGTCATTACCTGCCATGATTCTCTCAGGAACCCATTGATGGGATTGTAGTTAACTACCTTGCAGCCTTCTCAGGACTCTAACCACTAACCACCTGCTTCTCTTTGACCACAAGCCTGAAGAAATTACTTATAATTTTATAATTATAATTGAGCTTTATTGATCTCACATTGGAGAAATTCACCTATGCATTTAACCCATCCCCTTGGCAAGCAGTAGGTTGCCATTGTGCGGCGCCCAGGGAGTAGTGTGGGCTTAAGGTTATTGCTCAGGGAGCCACAGTGGCACTCTTTGGGGATCTAACCGGGTACCTGCAACCTTCTTGGAGCACAAGTGCACTGCTCTAACCACTAGGCCAACACTCCCATTGAAACCTCAAAACTGCATCATCACAAGTGAATCTTAAGGCCTGTATTTTCTGCAGAAACAAAGACATGTTTTCTTTCATAGGCATGCAAGAATAAAATGATGCCATTCTTTTATTATTACTCTGGTTTGGGAGATCTTGAAACTTGAGGTTCATTTCAGCAGAACCTTTGCACGCGTGATACTCAGCAGCCCGATTAGGAGGCCTCCTCCCTGTAAAAAAATCAGTTTCTATGTTCTTTACCTGTATGTTGGTCTTTAGGATGTTACAGTTCAAAACTAATAAATAATTAGTAAGAAAGATAAAACAAGTAAGGAAGAGATCTGATAGAATGATGGAAGTGTGCAAAGTTGCAACTGAAATATATAATTACCTCTGCAACAAAGTTGTTTTGACAAAAGAGACAGAACAAGAGACCAAGGTGCACAACAACATGCTAGATTAAAGAAAGCAGAGCGTTACAAACACCTCCTAAAACTGTCCAGCAAAGCAGTGGAAACTTGATCCTTTTGGATGTCTGTAAAAAGAAAAGTTCCTGCATATCTCCATGACTACAAGTTGTTCCCCAAAAAAATTTGTAGTCATGGAGATGAGCAGGAACTTTTCTTTGTACCAACATCTGGAGCTTGGGCTAAGCAGGGTTATCAGGAGGAAAGACGTCTGAAACATGGTTGCAGATCTAAAACAGGAGTGAGAGGGAAAAAGAGGAAGGGATATTAACCCGTTCTAATTCCTAGGCCTGGTTTAAATGAGTTAATGGATTTGTGGGGTCTGCTGAGACGTATCTACAAACTTTAATGATGAACCATTGGTGCTGAGATAAAATAAAATGATTCTAGATTGATGTGAGAGGCTAATAAAGTTATATAGAAAATGACTTTTAATGGTTATTCTGCTTATTCTGTATTAATCAAGGTCTGTATGCAGTTAAGTCATCATTTTTATAATGGACTAACTTTAAAAAATAAAAAATAAAGATTTTGTGTAAAAGGAGATTTCAGAGGTTGATAAACTTTCATTGTTTTGTCTTTCTTTAAAACTGTGTGTTTTGTTTAAGGCGCTCGCTGTACTAACTGAAGAGCTACAAGCACAGATTAGAAGGGAGAACGAAGACAGCCTGAGGCGGTTTCAAGATGAAGTACGGCGGCGAGTGGCACATCAGGCTCACCGCAGCAAGAGACGACAGCAGAATCACGCGCATCCCTCGGTAACATGTTTCCACTGACTAAGATCCTGCAAAACAAAGCAGATAAACCGCTGATTCAACTTCTGCAAAGTCATCAAAAATAATCAAATTTGACTTGGATGATATACTATATTCACCTTTGTGATATAAAATCTAAAATAGTCGAATAATAATCATCTATTTCAGGTAAATGAAACAGGAAACATGACCTTCAGAGGCGTATTGGGTAACATGACTGAAACATAGGCTTTAGAAAATTCAACCAGTCCTAATATTTATCATATTTACACCCAGACGGTTCAGACTAATGGTTAAATTGTTACCTCGCTATCCGGACCTTATTCGGGAGTACATTTGGACCCAGGTAATATAACTGTGCTGATCTTTTCATTGTAGATCTCTCTTTTTTTGTCTAGGTCATATCTCATAGAAGATTCCCATATTATCAGGTGGTGACCCACCAAGAGTTTGACAGTGAGGAGAACATCCCCTCAGGAAGTGCTGCACAGCACAGCACCTCCCCACGGGTGAGAAGAAGAGACAGTTTTGGAGCAAAGACCTTGAGGATGTTGTTTAGTCTTTATTATTTTCTTGTTTAACTTCAGAGCTTAAAAAAACCTCCACTAAAATCACTGATATATAGATATTTGTTCCCAGTTTCTTAAAACAAAAAGTGCTAGATTCCAAGAAGCATTTCCAGTAAATCTCAACATTAAGTACCCCCTTGTCAAGGGAGCTGGTGCTCTTTTGCAACAGTAATAAGCTTGTAGCTGACTAAACCTGAGACTAACACACACTTATCATATGTCCAGATCTTCATCTGAGACTCCTCTACAAGACTATCTACTTCATTCTAATATTCACCAACCACAGCCCCGCCCCCATCCATGCCAAAAAGCACTCACAAAGCCAAAATGCAATTTATGACCAAATTTGTGTTTCACTGAGCCTCATTTCAAGAACACAGTAGCTGCATCAAATGATGGATTGCTATTTAAGTCCAACAAGACACTGAATTCAAACTCATTAGCGAAACTCTTATTTGCAGCCGACCACTTAAAGGAGAAGTTCACTTTTTAACACTTTAAGCCCATTTTCTGTAGTGTCCAGGATGAAATCGAATGATCGACACCAAAATTTTGACAATTGGTCCTGTCTCTGCTTTTTGGCTCATTTAGAATCCCCCCCTGGCTGCTTCAGAACGGCTTCCATAGTGCATGTCCGATAATGTCCTTAAAACAACCTTAAACGTTCTTTTTTTAAAATATGCTACTCACCGGGTCGTCAGCGCTGTTCAATGACGTTCCAAAAAAAGTTTCGTAAAGAAAAAACGTTCCTGTAGTGTTTTATTTAGCATTTTGTAAATCCCATTGAGTTCTGTAGGAATAGTCAATATTCCGCTGCCACCGGAAACGGAAATGGGGCCTGTTTACACAGTTGTAGTCTTTTCGCTTCACTCTGTGTACTCCGACGTCGAGGTGCTAACGTCTCTGTTAAACACTTTAAAAAACTCTGAAAATTGAATACGAAAGGTGGATTCTTGATTCTCGACGTCGGAGTACACAGAGTGAAGCGAAAAGACTACAACTGTGTAAACAGGCCCCATTTCCGTTTCCGGTGGCAGGGGAATATTGACTATTCCAACAGAACTCAATGGGATTTACAAAATGCTAAATAAAACACTACAGGAACGTTTTTTCTTTACGAAACTTTTTTTGGAACGTCATTGAACAGCGCTGACGACACGGTGAGTAGCATATTTAAAAAAAGAACGTTTAAGGTTGTTTTCAGGACATTATGGGACATGCTCTATGGAAGCCGTTCTAAAGCAGCCAGGGGGGATTCTAAATGAGCCGAAAAGCAGAGACAGGACCAATTGTCAAAATTTTGGTGTCGATCATTCGATTTCATCCTGGACACTACAGAAAATGGGCTTAAAGTGTTAAAAAGTGAACTTCTCCTTTAACAAAATCCTCCAAAAACACCAGCAAAGCACACCAAATTTGTTTTGTTTTTTCATCAAAAGGTGATTTTATCAAAAAAAAAGTCAGTTTAAGGAATATATCCAACCCATAACCAAATATATAACATTTTTCCAAATGTTACATTTCAAGAATAAATTCCAAATCTCAGAAAATATGCCAAACTTTTCCAAAATGGCAGCACAGCAGGAGTTTGCATTAAATTTTTCAATCCAAACGTCTATAACTTCTCAGTGCTTGTTGGATGGAGACCAAAATTGCTACATATGAAACCAAGATGTTATATTTGCAGCTTAGTATGTTTATTTTCTTCATTACAGGAAAAATATGAAGTTTTCTATGTAAACATCTATTTTTATTGTGTTTTTTTTTAAGGCAGAAGTAAATTTTTGGCTATTTAAATATAACAGAAAAATGTACTTTCACATTTTCACATCCACTTCATCCTCCAGGACCTTTATGTCAGTTTATAGCAAGATTAGCAATTTAGGATGTGTACAATTTGAGAAAATTGACCATAAGAGATTAAGTTGGTCAATATGAAACATTATGAGTCATTTATTGGTCTGACATGTAAAGTGATGGTTTAACCTCTAGAGAGCAGTAAGGAGTTAATTTCAGCTGGTAAACAGTTTTCAGGTCACTTAATGTTTTAAAAAAATCCATAAAAGATGCTTCCGTCCTTAAAGTTTTTTTTTTTTTTTTTGATCAGAGGCATCACGTTGTTATTTTTAGTCTTATCAGATAATGTGACTATGATTAATGTGGAATATTATTTTTTTCTTTCCATTTTCCAGTCTAGGGACCCTATGAGGCAGGTCAGACTCAGACTGGCCGCCTGTCGCCTGATCCAGCAAGAGGAAACGGCGTCAGATCTTCCAGGGGGCAGATGGAACATCTCTCCAACCAGACATGCGAATGTCTGTGTCTGACACATTGTTCTGCTTTTTTAACAAACTTCTCATGGTCACATTTGTTTTAGTTTTTTCTGGAAGTTCAAGGAATAACTGAAAACTCTCCACTTAGCAGAGATCTGGTGCTCAGGGGCAGAGAACGGAGCGAGATGTTCTGGAGGATGAAGGAGAGGAAGCCAGAGATCCTCCTTTCTTTGGCAGTCAACATGAATGCCCCCTTGTTCAACAGAAGGTGACTGAATTGCCAGCATGCAACAGTGAAATCATTCATTTAAAGTTTCTATTTTGTTTTTAATACTTTTTTTTTTTCATTTTAAGCACAATATCTTAAACTACTATACTTTTTTGTAAATTGCTAGTAAGAAAAAAAATAATGTTAAAAGTGTGGCATGCATTTTGCCTATAAACAGGGATTTTAGCTGTTTTGCTTAAGTCATCTTCACAATCTCGCTCTCTGCTGAAGACGAGCACGAGTTTTCCCCCACTGTTGTGTTCAGGGTCATGTGCAGTTTTTATTTACACACAGATTTTGCCTGACTAGCAGAAAGCTGTTTTTGGTCTCATCTGAGAAGAGCGCCTTCCTTTTTTCCTTTCCAAACACGAATGAAACATCTGAATGTGGTTACATTTCTTCACCTGGATTTTTCTGTGCAAATAGAGGAACAAGCTAATTTCCTTAATCGTGAATAACTGTTGCTTTATAATTGAGATTTAGATATTTATAAGCTTTCCCATATTTCTTATGATGTCCAGAAGAAGCTTATTTTAAAGTGATGATGTAATCCATGGAAACATCTTACTTGTTGATCTTCATCTATAGAGCCTTGAAATCCAGTTTTAAAACTGATCGTTTCAAGCTGTGGAAGAATTCTAAAGAGCTCAGCGTTTGTGAGCACAGTGGTGTTTCTACTGCTAACCTTTGACAGAGTACTATTTCAGCTGTGAAACTGTGAGTTCCTCTTATATTTTAGCTTACAAGAGTTATGTTTCACTTCTTCAACCATTGATCAGGCAAAAAGACCTCCAGGAAGTTGGAATGAAATTTTCGCTCCTACCTGGGATGATGGACTACATGTTGTTGGTTCTACTTTGCTTTATCTACAGCAGGGTTCTTGCATCGTCGCAAAAACAATGTAAAATAATTTGATCCAAGTGTTTATTTGTGATGATGGATAAAAAGCATTTATATCATTGATTACCCGATGAATTTATGAGGGTTCTTTTTGTGATTTTTCTTTTGAAGAAGAAACACAAATACTGTATTTTCCAGACTATAACCCACTACTTGTTTCCCACGCATTGAACCGTGCTGCTTATAAGAAATGACAGAGAGGGATGTCAAAGTTGGAAATGAAAGAATAAGGGGCTAATTTTCATTAAGCACAAGAACATGCTAGCACCAGGCACGACGGAGAAAAAATGTCCAAAATTCACACATGGGCAGGGCTCAACTGATGCAGAGCTGAAATAAAGAGCTTAAAGGAATAGTACACCCAAAACATGATTAGCCTTCATTTTCTACTCACCCCCATGCTGAACAACACCCTGGAGTACTTTTTTGATATCTCAAATGCATCTGGAGATCTGGGAGGCTTCTTGCTGTCTGCTGACATTCAAATAATGGAGGTGCCCAGCGCCCGAGACAGAAAGGTCCATAAAAGTCCACAAAAAACGTTTCAATATTCCTCCATACTGCTCGTCCAATGTATTCCAAGTGTCCTGAGTGGGTAGCATCCAGAATTTACTCGAAACGAAGTCATTTAGAATGTTTTTAGAGCATAAACAGTAGTGTATAGGATTTCCTGAAAGCACGCACATGCGCGATCACGACACTACGGAAGCCGGCAGACCAAACCAGATGAAAGTGCGCATTCAGCGTCTGCTCTTCCAATAATGCAAGCGTAGAAGAAGAAATGTGCCGTTTACCTGTGCAAAGAAAGAAACAACGAAAGAAAAATGTCTGAGGACTTCAGTGTTGAGGAAGAGCATGAGTTCTTTGCCGAGCTGAATGCGCTGGTTTGGTCTGCCGGCTTCCGTAGAATCGTGAGCGCGCATGGGGGCGCTATTAGGAAATCCTATACACTACTGTTTATGCTCTAAAAACATTCTAAATGACTTCGTTTCGAGTAAATTCTGGATGCTACCCACTCAGGACACTTGGAATACATTGGACGAGCAGTATGGAGGAATATTGAAACGTTTTTTGTGGACTTTTATGGACCTTTCTGTCTCGGGCGCTGGGCACCTCCATTATTTGAATGTCAGCAGACAGCAAGAAGCCTCCCAGATCTCCAGATGCATTTGAGATATCAAAAAAGTACTCCAGAGTGTTGTTCAGCATGGGGGTGAGTAGAAAATGAAGGCTAATCATGTTTTGGGTGTACTATTCCTTTAAGAAGCCCCATCTTTGAGTAGAAGCTCTGTAGAGCTCCCCCTACAGGTCTGGTGGGAGACAGTTCAGTAGATATCAGCGGTTTATAGCCCATTGCGGCTTATATTTAAATGTACGTTTTGAGTTTTTTCAAAACATTTTATTATTGTTAGGTGAGGTGCGCTCTATAGTTTGGAAAATACGTCAGTTTCCACAATTTCCTCTTTCCTATTAATTATCAGCAAGCATGAAGTTCATCTTGTTTGACATCCATTCTGTCTGGTCTTTCTGATATATCCATCTATTAATCTGTTTACTTTTATCCATCCACACATCAATCTGGTTGTCTGTCTATTTGTGTTCCTTTCCTCCCTCTCAGGTTTTTGCAGTTGTCATATTTGAATAAAGTGGAATTACAATAAAAATCCCTATAGTTTCTATAACTTTGTCCCTAAAGCTGATTCTGATCTAATTTATACTTGAAAGAGGACAAAGAATCTCCAATTTATGAAGTCAGGATCCTGCAAATCAATCTGGATTATACTTCATTCAGGATATCTGGATTATTTGCCTTGTTAATGGAAAGGTCCATGATTAAAAATGCACGTCACACTTTTCAGATTTTAGTTTGTATAAATTGTTGTAAAATGTATACTTTTTCTTTCCAGTTCCTAATTCTGCTCCTTCATGTTGTACTGTAACATTAAATCTTTGTAAAATGAATTAAAGTTTGTGATTATAAAATTGCTGAATGTGTTAAAGTCATGGAGCCTCTGTCTCTTCTCATACTCTGCCATCTTTATATTTCAGGTGGGCAAACATGCTTTTTTGGATCTTGATGATTTGCACTCAGATCACAGTTCTGCTCGAAGCCTAAGTGTCCCAAGGGTTCTCTGGCCAATGATGAATCAAGAAAAAGTAAAAAAGCAGGTAAAGGAAGGTCTGATTGAACAATATACCAAATATAAAATATATAGATATACCAGATAAAAGTGCGGCTTTCTCTGCAGCGTCAGGCTCAGTTTTTGATACACCGGCGTCAGGCCATGAGCACAGAACGGGAGCAGGTGAAGGAGAACAAGCAACTCAGGAAACACCTGAAGAGGACGGCAAGGTGATCTTTGACCACCAGCAATATGGTTGATAATACTTCTCAGGAGGTGAAAAAAACAAACAGGTTTGATTTTAGTTGTTTTGACCTTTTAGGATCAAAGCAGAGAAAGAAAAGGTTCGTCAGGAGGAGGAGATGAAACTAGAAAGAGCTCGGATGCTTGCAGAAGCCAGACAGAGACTTGAGGAGAGAGAGCTGCAGATTCTGGAGCGTCTGAAGCTGGAAGAGGAGCAGAGAGCCGAGCAGCTGCAAAAGAGGAACAAGGAGGAGCCGAGGAGAGACTCTGCAAGGTAATCTGCATATAATCTGATCTCTGACCTTCTGTCACTTGGACAATGCTGTATAAAGATCTATTCTATCTGTAGCTGATGGAGTATAGCCACAATAAATATGCTCACAATCTTCATACACAAAGATAATGCTTTTGGAGGGAAATTACGCAGAAAGAAAAAAAAAAACAATGGAAGAGGTGGAGTACAATTTAGATTAAAATCCTGTTTATTTTGTAACTAGTAATATTTAAACTTAAAGGATAAGCAAAAATTTGAAAAAGTAGTGATCAGAAATTAAAACATGATAAATTCTGTTTTATTTGATGTGATTTATAGGACCTCCCTTTGTACATGAGTTTTTTTATTTCTTTTTGTAGCCACGTTAATCAGAGATTAGCCATTAATCAGTCTTTTCTTTGATGGGTTCTCAGAGCAAAGCAAAAGTTTCAAGCAATCTGGATTTCTGCTACAAAATAAAACAATTTCCTGATGTTCTGACTGCTCTTATTTATGGAAACAAATCGTTACCATATTTAAAATGAAAAAGCATTTTCAGAAATGCTTTTTCATTTTAAGAATGTGGCTGCATTGTTTGTCTCATAAATGAAATTAGTAATCAATAATCCTGTTTGAATTTTCATTTTCTTCTTTAACACCACTCATCCTTTTACTTAATTAAAATGAAAAAGACATTTGAGATTTATTTTTCAAAATGTACCCCAGCAAATACATACCAAAATTCAATTTGAAATGTAAAATTTGAAAATGAAAAAGCATTTCCAGAAATGCTTTTACATTTTAAGAATGTGGCTGCATTATTTGGCTCATAAATAAAATTAGTACAATGCAGCCATATTCTTAAAATGAAAAAGTATTTCTGAAAATGCTTTTTCATTTTAAATATGGTAATGATTTGCTTCCATACTTATTTGCTCACATTTCACATATGAGCCTTTTACTCTCATGGCTGTAAAATTTTCTTTGATGACCATATTTAGGCCAATAAAAAAAAAAAAAAAACTAAACTCTCAACGAGCAATTTGTGGTTTACTTTGATTCATTTAAACACGAACCTCATTGTTTTTATGTTATATATTGTTATTTTGTATTATTACATGTGCAAACAAGCTGGATTGTTTACAGTGAAAGGAGATATCAGCAGCTCTGGTGAATCTCTGCAGGTTTGTTGAATCTCTGAGAGCTCAGCTGAAGGAGCGCCTGTCTCAGACAAAGCTGGAGCTGCCTCCTCTCTGCTGCTGTGCCTCCTCTTTTTGGGATTCCCACCCTGATACCTGTGCCAACAACTGTTCCTTCCACAACAATCCCAGAGGTACTGATGGCACTCTCTGGTCCCTGTAAACACACACTGCCTCTGAAGCTGTTTCTGAAAGGTTTCTCTCCTCCTCCACAGCATATGCCAAAGCTCTACGTTCAGCGCTGGTGAGTTTGGATCTAAAGTGAACGGAGCTGCATTGTCTAATGGAGATCGCTTCTTTTCAAACACACTAATCCAAAGTATCCGAAAGACTAAACCTGGATTATTGCATATTTACCTTGCAGAATAATTAGTTCAATGTAACTTTCCCCACATGTTATTTTATTGTTTAATGAAACACTGATTGGAAAATTAAGTCCCCACCTTGACTTTTCTGGACTGTTCTGAATTTTGCTAATTTTATTCATGTATTTATTGTAAGTTATTAGGTTTGTTAATATTTGAGCTGTGTGCAGCTAATGATTAACATAACTTAAAAGAATCAGAAACTCAATCAGGGATTTAGTATCTGTTTAAACTTGAACTCTGCTCTGTTTTATTGGGCAGGTTTACAAGATTTGACCTGTACTGCTGTTTTTTTTCCATCTCTTTCAAAGAAGTATTAAAAATAACATCTCACATGTGTCTGTGTGTACCTGCTGGTTTACTGATGCTTTCAGTCAGTTAGTCATTTATAGTTTTTTTGGGGGTTTTTTTTTGAAAGGCCATATCAAATATCTTGTGAATTTCTATTTAAACCATAATGTAAAAAAAGACATTTTGCAGATTGTCAGAAATGTGTTAAAGTGCAGAATGTTCTCTAGTGCATCGATTAAAACGTGACACCAAAACAAAACAGAGGTTTGCCAGGTATCGCTAAGATTTATTTGATTATTACTAAACAATGCTGACCATTTTAAAGTGGTTCTATTGACCATCCATCCGTGATAAAAAACAAAACAGATCTTTGTAATTTTAGCCACATGCTGCCATAAGTCTGTTTATCTCTTTGTTTTCTACATTTCCTTCATTTGCTGTTTGACTGGCCTGATTATTAGTATTATTACGTCTGTTTTTTTTATTGTTATAAATGAAGCTTAAGCATATATTCAATCTGGAGGACTCTGATCAGCCTCACCTTTATCACCTGCTGGAGGCCTCCCTTCAAACCTCAGCCAGTCAGCCTCGGGGCCGCACCCTCCCTGGAGCCAATCGATTTGCAAGTTCTCCTTCCAGCGTCATTCCATGTCTCCTGCTCACCAGCCCTCTCTCTACCCACCTCCCCCCTCGTTGCCCAAGAAGTGACTGTGGACAGGAACCATCCGATTCATCCTGGGCTTATTAAACCATCAGTGTCCGGACACCGGGGAAAGTCTTATCCTCTCTCTGTTAAATCCACCGATCTGATCATCCATCAGCTCTGAACACAAAGGTTTCAGCCGGTGTCCGAGCACCAAAGAACTTATATATTATTCATGGCAATAAACGATTCTAATTAGTACTTCACTCACTGAGTCTCTCCTGGATGAACTACAATTTCTCTATTATTAGAGCAAAAAACATAATTTTTAGTTTACCAACTTGCTTTTTCCTGTTGCAATCATTGATCTGATTAACTTTACAATTATTGTAAATTTCATCAGCATACTTAATGTTGAACACCCGAACATGATTGTTAAAAAATTAATAAAATGTAAAATGAAAAATTTAAAAACCGATACTTTAGCTGAATTATCAACACTTGTACTTATGTAAATATTACTGTTTCTCATCACCATGTTTTGAAATTTTGGCAACATATGTAATAAATCAGGAATGCTTTTAATTTAATTAGTAAAATAACATTCATTTTCAGCACCGAAAAATAGGAATAAGACTTGCTTGAGGCACATTTGCACAATAATTGCAGCCTGCTCAAGTGTCCTGCTATAAAAGTTGTAAGT
Organism: Cyprinodon tularosa; assembly: GCF_016077235.1. Lineage (NCBI taxonomy): Eukaryota > Metazoa > Chordata > Actinopteri > Cyprinodontiformes > Cyprinodontidae > Cyprinodon > Cyprinodon tularosa. The sequence goes on from NW_024039353.1 coordinate 338,196, forward strand.
AAAGCTTGTAATTCATTTTAAATATGTCATCCACAGTTTTAGTCTGAAAAAGCCTTAGCAAAGCTGGCTGGTTTAGATAGGAACCAGGTCAGTACATTCCTTTGGAGTGACTTGTTCTCAGTATAATGAAACAAGTTTTTCCAGTTCAAAGTCAGCAAAATTGCATGAAACAAAAAGCAGTATAGTTAAAATTGATCCGTCGTCTAATTCAATATGAAACTGGCACAACCTTGTAGTCTTCTCAGTGCTTATAATAAAATGCTCAAAGTTCTAATAATAATCAGGGTCATAAAAAAACTTACTGCACTTTTTAGTAATTTTTTTTTTTTTTTTTAAACATTACCTGTCTTCCTAACTAGTACGGCAAGCTATTTGTCATATAGTGATAAGTCAAAAAGTTATAAATCCACAGCTCAATTTCCTGTCAAGATGAACTTTTTGGCTTTCAGAAGGGCTTTTTTTGGATATCTAAAATGTTATCGCCAAAGAAAATAAAAGGCTTTTCTAATTCATTGAGCTCCTGTCTTTAACAAGAATGAAGGATATTTTTTTTAGAAGAAGCTTTATGAATCCTAGATGGACTTTAGGGGGCTTTTCCTAGTTCATATTTGCAGGTTTTGCCCACATATTTACATTTGATTGTATTCCAGGTAAGGATTTTCAGATTCATGCTGTAATTTCAGTGTATAATATTTACTAAAATGTCTGTATTTTATCTTTTATTTTTGATCTCTGTTTAGGTATTAATGCTTGCTGATCCTCTGATCAAAGTAAAAAACCAGAGTATATATTGAGTGGAGGCATTTAACCAGATGTCCTTACAGTCAATATGGATATATTGTTAAAAATGTATTTAAATAATCGGTTATTAACCATTTAAGGATGTGCGACAGTAAAACCATACATTTAGCCAGCTAGTGGTCAAGACAAAAACCTACAAACCAAGCAGGATGAGGAATAAGTTAGATTGTCTCTGATCATCCAGTAATGGGAAGCCAGACATGTCTTAAGGTGTAAGAAATGGTCTACTTGGATTTTCACATAGAACCACCTCTCAGGTTTACAGAAAGTGGTCCAAATTTAAATACCAAGTAAGCAGCTGTAGGTTAAATGCCTTGTCAGAAGGCACAGGAAAATTAGCGGATTCACAATGTTTTACAAGCAGGGTTCTCTGTCATCCATGAAATGATGGAAGCTGGATGACCTCTCCTTTTCCCTGAAGGCTTTTTACTGTAAAAAAAAAAAAAAAAAAAAAAAAAGGCTTCTCCAGTTCAGATCATTATGAGTATAATGCCGCCCCATTTTAAATATGAGTGATCCCACTGACTTAAACCCTTCATCCTGTTTGCCTGTTTTTAAAGAACTGGGAAACCAGTGTCTGGAAGCTCAACACATTTCCAGCTGACGGTGCAAAGCAGCAGCAGTAGCCCACACCTGGTTCTTTCCACTAACAACAAAAACAAGGCCATAGTTTAGAGTCTCCCCAGCATTGTTTTTTCTTACAGGTTTGAGTCTCTTCAGGTTGGTTGTGTAATTAAGTGGGGGATGTATGCTGGTACTCTTTGGACTCTTTTGTGCCACTTAAGTGTCATCTGAAAGCTGCAGATTACCTAAGTATTTCCACTGACCTGGTCCACCTCCTTTCAAAGTATACTCCTCCTCTGATTGGTTCACTGAAACCAGCAGGTTAATGAACCAAAACCTGAATCACCTTAAACTAGTGTCATGAACAGGTCAATGAGTTTTAATAAGCCACAATGAAGAGCACCACTTGAATTTGCAGGCAAAAAAATCTACTGAATGATGCTATATCAATAAAGACCAGAATCTGTGTTTTTTTTTTTTTTTTGATACCTTGTCAAATCTAAACAAAGAGAAACTGTGAAACTATATTTTTAATTAAATGTTTTTTGGAGGGTGGTTCAGCCAGGGGTGAAGCCACTAGATGTCTTTATATACAGCAGTTAAAAAATGGTACATGCATCACCCAGTGCCAGTTCTAGATCAAATTTGCCCCCATACACTGCTTATGTATGGGGGCACAGAACGAATAAATGACATGACCAACAGGGTAGTATTTCATTGTTTAATATAGTGAATGAGCCAAAGAGCGTCTTGCAGCCCTGGAGCTGCAGATAGAAATTGATCCTACCTAAATACCTGCATTTTAAAATCAGTTTTTAAGTAAGCCTGAAAGTCAAAAATCAACTCTTTCAAAGGGAACAGTCAGTTACAGTTTCTGTGCCAGCAAACATCATAGGATTTTTTTTTAAACATCTCTGGTGTTGCTGCTATTTTTCACATAGCCATTACTTTAAAATGCCCACAGCTGTTTATTAAATATTTACTCTCCAGATACAGAGTATTTATATTTTAAAAACACCATAACATACAGTACTTGTTTATTTTCTTAAATCTGTCACTTATTCTGTTATTTTAATACACTTTTCTAATGTCCACATTGTGTGACCACTTCTGCTATAACCTTTTTGCTGCTGTAACACCACAGTTTCCCTATTGTGTGACAATAAAGGGATTTTCTATTCGATTTTTCTATTCTAAATTAATTTAATATGATGTCTCTAGTATGGGGGCCCCAAGAGGGGCCAGGAACAGGGGTACTTGACCTTATTGGCTCCAGTCTAGAATTCCCCATGGCACAAACTTTTTTTTTTCCAGGGCAATTTTTTTAAATTTTATTAAATAGAGCTTTTTCTACAATCATATTTTTTGTGTGTTTTTCTACTCATAACAATTGCAATTTTTCTAATACTATTGCTGTATTTTTCTATTGAACCTAAACATTTAAATGTTTTGACTATTTTTCAATAATAACTTTGCAGAGCTCATATATTTAAGTTTGTATAAATTTTCGTATCTCTGTTTATTTTCCATTGCCTCTCTCAAGTTTCCTAATATAAGAAAATTAAGGTCTTCTGTTCGAAGATTCGTTTTTTATTTATATAATATTGACCAAAATTTGACAACAACAAAAAAATTCTACACCACTGATTTAACCCCACCTAACTAGTGGTCAGAAAGTGGCTGGATTTTTGTTAACAATGTCTTGCCATACTCGTTCTGTACAAAGCGACGCTGTGACGTAACAGCTGTTATTGACGACGGGAGGTTCGCTCCTCCTGGAAAACCTTCTGGAGCAGTGCATATCCTCCGAGTATTATTAGTAACTCTTTATTATTTTCCATCGTTTTTCCCCATCGTGTTTTTTGATTCAGGCTCGGGGAGGTAGGCTGGCTCTTCTCTTCGGTGTATATAAACTTAGAGGGACATTATGGAGCTCTGCTGGATGTTAACGGACTCTATCTCCGTCCTAGAAGCCGGGCAGCAGCCGCTTTTCACATCTAGCAGCTAGCGTTTGCTTTTATCCTTCGGCTGCTTTTACCATTCTTCCTTATTTTTCCCCACCCGACGACTGCCCTCGGAAAACGTCCCCTCTGTTAGCTATAACTCGGTATTTAGTTACAAACCTCCTTATCTGAGTATCAGTTTCGAGGACACGATGTTTAGGATTAAGTGGTAACAGTTTAAGTTGAGAAGTTTTTAACCGGTCTTTAATCAACAATGAAGTCTCCCCTGGCTCCCGGGATTCGACTGATCACCTCCTTCTCTCGAGACAGCTGGTAAAGTTCCTTTATCTATTTATTTATTTTCTACTTGGGTACAGGGCAGCATTATCTGTTTCTACATTATCTCCCGGCTGTAGATTATTTACTCAGTCCAGTCGATGGACAATGATTCTCTAAATAAACCATTGAACGCACCACGGTGTTTATTACATATTTATCTAAGATCTCATCGCTATAAGCGTTTCATTACTTGGTTTTAGTTTGGCATTATGTGTTTGTTTCAATCAGATTCTTTAAAAAGGGTCATTTTAATCTAATTATCGACTCATATTTGAACTTTAACGAGTCAATCCTGCCGTCCAGCAGTCAAGGAATCCGTGACGCGTTATACGTCTTAGCCTCCAGCTCCTGATCACACAGCTGGTGCATGAGAGGGATTATTTACTACATGATGACTTTATATTTAAAAACAAAACACTGCCTGGGTTTTATTATACTTAAATAATTAAAAAAAATTAATTACAAAGAGTCAAATGAATATCAGGAGATAGAAAATGGATTTTCCTATTTTGTATCAAACTAAATTAAAATGATTAAGGCCTACTCAGGTTCTACAAATTATCTAAACAGATCAGGAGCAACTCCCCTCTGATTTTTCTTTATTTTGTTGCAGAAATTTGATTTATGCTTTTAAAGAAATCTTTCCATTTTTATTATTTGCGTATAATAGCAACCTGGAACCTGATCGTTTCTTTTGATTGAATGCATACATTACAGTAACCTTTTATTACAACAAATTAGAACATGAGATTTCTTAGACTTGTCAGACGTTTAAATTCCCACTAATCATCTACCAAAACAGTAAACTAGTCATTAGAACTCTGATAAACTTTTAATAATCTTAGCAATGAAATGAAAAACCAAATAGGTTGGAACAATTTCTGTTATGAGATGAAAAAAACTTTGTAAAAAAAATATATTAATATACTTGGTTTTCACAGCCTCAACATTATGCCTGCAAATATTATACCAGAATAATGTTAATAAGAGTAAAATGAAAATGGCTTTCTAAAGCTAAAACTGAAGTTGAACGTTAACACTTTAAAGCACAGAAAAGATCCTCTTTCAAAGTTCCTGTTTATGATGAATTTTACAGTTTTTTCCAGATCTGGATGAGTCTAGAAGAAGATTTATCTCTCCAGACTCATATATCTCATTGTTATAAATGTTTTATAAGACAGAAATACCGAAACAAGGAACCTATTTCCATGAGAGCATGAAAAAAAAATTGTGCTAACTATTGGAATCAAGCAACAGCTCAGATACCTCCAAAAATCCATTACAGTTACTAAATTTGCTGTCACGAGACTGTTGCTTATTGAAGCATAGATGTTTGCAGAAGGCAGCAGCTGCACCAGATGTTAATATTTAAACACATTTGTCAGAATATAACACACTGAGAACTGAGGGCAATTAGATCATCATATGAGACGGGTCGTGAGTTTGGAGCAGTCAGTGTGTAATTTATTTAAAATCGTACAATGAAAATTTGTGAGCAGGCAAACATTTGTTAGAATTAAGCCAATTTTTACAGGGATTCATATTCAGTTTCAGGCTCTCTGTTCATGGAAAGGATGTAAACAAGGTCATGTTGTGACACTAGATCCCTTAAACTGCTTGGACTTTTTAAAGCATTGTTTTTAAACACAGTACAATAGCAAAAATTAACAACTTAGAAAGTTTTATCTTTCCAAGGGTTATCTTTCCTTACTCATCTGAACAGATTTTCGTGTCTCTTGTTTTAGACTAAAATTTGAGGTTTGAATAGGATATGAAAATTGATTTTCCTATGAACTTTTGAAAACGTTTCTACAGTATATCTGTTGAGACATGTTATATATAAAGGTCTATTGAAAAAAAGCTTGTTTTGGAGTTATTCAAATGAACTTGATGGGATCATCATACCTGTTGGAATTTAAACATTTCAACTTGTTTTTTGATTAATTATGTCTGTAGGCCACATTTGTTTATTTTGAGTCCTTTTTCCCATTTTGCTGGTCCCGTTGATTTCCATCAGATTTTCAGTGTTTGAATGACAGATGAGCAGTTTGAAGCTCAGCCTGTAAATCCCCCCTTAACTAATGCAGATTTCGTCCCTGTTAACAGAGTTTACTGACACAACAGCAACCATCGTGTTTCATTTGTAATGCCTAGATTGCTGCGACTGTTAAAACAGAAAAGATAGTTTTCCCTAGATTTCAAATAATTCAGCATACCAAAAGGTGTTAGCCTGCTTGGTTTAATGGCTGTCACTGTTTGTCTTATTTTAAAGCATAAAATATGTATTTCCACTTAATTTCCAACCTCCCTGCATGGAAACGGTTCATCCATAACAGTTTTTTTTACTCTTAATACCATCTATGTTATTCAAACACACATTGATACGTCAGTGGAAACAGAAAAAAGTTCTCCTAATGGATCCTCATCCACTCACTTCCACTATTTCTCATTTCTGTTTAAAATAACAAAACAGTAAAGTGTGTTTTTGTTTAGATAATCCATTTTAACATGTGCTTATGTTTTATGTGCTTCTGTTGCAGGTATCGAGGTTTTATTCTCTTCCTTACATTCCTCTTCTACACTGCCTACCACCTGTCAAGGAAACCTATCAGCATTGTAAAGGTGACTAGAGAAACCCTTCTGTACACTTACCGAGATATATATTCATCTATAACTTGTAATTCTGTGTTAAATTTAGTGTCAGACAGTGGTTTTCAAAATAAGCTCAGGATTTAAAAACTTTACATTCACTTCTGAGGAAAATAAATGCTGATATTTTTCTGCCATTTGCCAGATGAGAAGAGTATTCATAAATTATTCATTGTTGAGGCTATTTTCTGTTGTTTGAGGAACAGCCTAACAATTTTAGTTAACTTTAAATAATGAAAGGGGTAAGAAAAGGGGAACTTTTTTGAGATAAGAATTAAGGTAAAATGAAAATAACGGCTAACTTTCCTATTAGCCTTGACCACATCCAAGTAAAACCTGGATATTTGCACTCTATTTAAAATTAATGAATACCATATGTCATTATATCTGATTAAATATTCCATTTTCAGCCAGTGAGAGTTTCACAAATATTTCTATCTGTTAAATATCTTGCATACATTTAATTTCCTTTCTACAAGTTTACTTCCACCAAGATCTGTAATCTTTTAGTCAGATGAAAAGAAAACAAGCTACTGTTGATGTTATTGCTTTGTAAGCTTCTAATTTGAAAATGCACTAGTTTTAGACACACCCATTAACAAGTTAAATGTTTGGCTATTATGGTGAGAAAATGGGAAGTTAGCTTGGGAACAGAACTCTAACTAAGGTATGGGGGAGGCCGTATCATCCTGCGTGGGTTTATGTGGCTTATCTGTTCCTTATCCGATTTGTTTGATCTATTTCTGTGTTATTTTAAACTCAGGGTGAGCTGCATAGAAACTGTTCTTTAGTCATCCGACCGGCTGACCTCAACATAACCAACAATGATACCTGGTGTGACTGGACGCCGTTTGGTAAGTCCTTCATTAACGGGTCTTCATTTACGTTTTAGGCCATATGTGAGGCAGGTCCATGTGCTGAAAGAATATAGATGTTTTTTTTCTAACCAATTTCAAGAGTTAACTTAGTTAGTTATTTAGAATTAAGGGTTACGTTGATGACAAAATGTCTTTACAATCAGACTTTCTGCATCAGGCAGTAACTTTATGAGAGACAATCTGATTGGCTGTAGGGGAGGAAAGACAGAAAGTAGGTCAACAGTAAAAAACCAGGTGAGGTAATAATTTTCTAATGCTCTTCGTTGATTTTGTAAAGTAAAGCAAGCTGCAATAATGGTTAAAAGATTCAAATAAAAGTCTGTTTCATCTGATATGTTTTTGATATTGTAGGTAATGGATATCATTACATTAGATAAAAAGAGTTCATTATATTATATCAGATTTTAAGGACAGAAATTCTGCCTGTCTGTGCTAAGAGTGATGCTCCATCCAGCTGTAACAGACTAAAGTTTCTCATTCTACATAAGCCTCTATTAATGTCTTTTTCTTTATTTTGAAAATGACCAAATTCTATGTATGATGTATTCGTTATGCTTTTAATCCATGTGGTGTTTCGGTGTATAAGAAATTCAAGGTTTCATGAATAATTTCACATCACACCATAAGGGAACCTGTTCCATGAGTTAAACTACCAAGGATTCGTTCTTCACATATTCCAAAGTTATGACCCACTCTGTGCTGTTTGGTATCATTAATAATAAACCATTTTTTTCTTTTCTGTGTCCTTCCTGCAGATCAGGACAACTATCAGACTCTGTTCGGAGTCCTGGATAACTCCTTCCTCATTGCCTATGCCATCGGCATGTTTTTCAGGTTTGTAGCTGCAGATAGCTCTCCAGCTAACACTTTTAACTCACACACTCACTCCAGGTCATCCTCTGTGTCCCCAGTGGGATCTTTGGAGAGCGCCTTCCTCTACGGTACTACCTGAGTTTTGGGATGCTGATGAGCGGATTTTTTACGTGCCTCTTCGGGCTCGGCTTCTACTGGAACATCCACTCCTTAGGGTACTATGCCTTCGTGCAGGTATACAAACACCCCCCATTCACCCAAGACTGATTGTTGGAGTTAGATTGTGAGAAATAACTGTTATCCCAAAAAAGTAAAACAAAACAAAAGTTAAGAATCATTCCACTGGACTTTGTTTTCCAAGTTTGAAGACATTTCACTTCCCATCCAGGAAGCTTTCTCAAAATGTCTGGATTAGCGTTGAGTTCAGGCTTAATGGAGTAACCCAACAAAGCCTTTTTATGGCTTAGAAAACATGCAAATTGAACCAAAAAACAGGTCTATCCCTTGATAATGGGGAGTCGTTGAGGTCAATGTTGGCCTGGCTGACCAGGCAAAATGTTTTTGTCACTAACGACTCCTTTTTCAGAGGCATAGGCCAGGTATGCATGTCGTTATTAAAAGGGATTTATCCTTTTAGACTGTGGAAAGTAGATAAAACTTCTACATACATTCTACCTAAATGGGAGTAAAGGTACGATAACAGAGCAGGGCATTCTTTGAAGATCAAATTAAACGTTTCACACAGCTGCAATCAGCCCTTTTGTTGATGCCAATGCGGATTGATATAAAATTAATTTGATGTTTAACTATGATTAAACTGACCCTCATAATACTTGGCAGAAACAACCTTTGATTAAGTGAAAAAAGGGGAAGCATAAGGATCAGATGAGGTGTTTTGTTTCTGCTGACTAATGTCCTACCAGAGCACAGCAGTCAGGTTTCTGTATGTGCTCAGATTGGCAGAAGTTTTGCTCCCTCCCTCACTGCACTGCTGCAAACAAAAGCAGCGTCAGGAGAGATTGTGTTTCACTTCACTATTTCAACTGCCTTTGACTGTTGATAATCAAATCCAGCTCAGAAGGATATACAGACTTGATTTCTTGTTAAACATTTATTTTTGTATAAAAAAAAAAACTTACAGAAACTAAAGTTTGTTAAAATCGTACTAGCTCACAGAAGAAATAAAAACTTCTCTACTAGATGGATGCAAAAACATCTGTATGATCTATTTCATCAGCTCCAGTGGTGTAATGGCTTCTTTTTGCCATTTTTCTTTCTTAAACAAACCAGTGGAGTTATTTAGTTAATTTTGTAAGGCCTTATGCACTTAAGATTTTCGGATCTTTAATTGGCCTTTATATTATTTCTATATGAATAATTGTTGATTCAGCATGCCAGGCAGTAAAACTAAACTTTAAGATATAATGTGCTCAACTACGCTTCAATTATGGTTTAAAAATGGATTTGTTATTTTTTTTGTTTGCTTGTAATGACATAAAATCAGAAACAGAAAAAAACAAAACAAATGTACAAACACTTCTTTGTGTTTAGCATTTTGTTTTGCTTCAGAATTCTGCTCAAAGTGTGAATAAATTAGAAAGAATACAACCCCTTGAGTGTTGAATGGAATTTAGGGATATTTTTGTAGCTTCACTTCAACACATGACCTCAGAGGAATAATAAAAACGACAAGAGTTGGATGAAAAAGTAAAAGCCTTTGTCCAAAGACTCCTAAGGAATGATAGAATACAAAATTTAAGATAAAAAACAAAGCTCTCAATATGTATAATGAAAGTATTTATTAACAAGCTCTTTACTCCATTGCAGGTGTTGTAACTGTTGGTTAGTTAGGTTTTCCCCTCCTTAGAATAAAATGCTTACCCAGACTTCACCCACAACCATCACATGACTCCCAGCTGTGTCATAAGACTGCACATGCATGTCTGGGCTTATATTCCTGAGCTTTGGAATGTGATTAATAATATGAGGACCAGATCCCTCTCTCTAACATAGGTGGGCTTCGGTGTGCTTCCCTCTGCAGGTCATGAACGGGCTCATGCAGACCACCGGTTGGCCCGCTGTGGTGGCTTGTGTGGGCAACTGGTTCGGAAAGGGGAAGTGAGTACGGAGAGGGAATCCAGCTGACTTTGCAGAGCTCTGGAGCTGTCTGAATCACACACTGATACTTTTTTCACATTTAAATGTCTGGAGAAACTGGTCAAACTGGTTCATACTGGAACATTATGGAGGCCTTGGTGTTCTTAAAGGTGCAGTTATAGATGACCCATGAAAACACGACCGCTTCCAATTAGGTGAACTTAAAGAATATTTAGTTCAGTTTAGAAACAACTAAGAACATAGTCAACCTGGTCATCTTCATATGTAGATTTTAAGCATAGTCATTAAGAAGAAGCAGAAAATTATCTTTCTTTTAAGGTTGAATGTCTGTGGTTGTGGTTTTAAGTATTGCTCAAGATAGAAGGAGGGAAAAAGCCAAAGGAAAACACTAATTGGTAGAAGTTAGTAGATACCACTAAACAGCAATTTATGACTGACTCATAAATATAAGAGCAGATACCAAGTATTGTTTCACTCATTTTCTCTGGCTTAGAATTGATTTGAGATGATGTTTGGAGAATCTTTGCTGTTGCAGAATAAAAAAAAAACATTGCAAAGATAAATCAATAAAAAAAAGGCTTGGGACATTTTAAAATACAAAAAATTTGATTTAAAAAAAACAACAACTTTAGAGCTATTCCAACATAGATTTACAATCACAAAACAGAAGCAGGATTGTGAAGATAACTGTTTTTTCTTCTTTGTGTGTCTCTGTAATTGTCAGACGTGGTTTCATCATGGGCGTTTGGAACTCCCACACATCCGTGGGAAACATCCTGGGCTCCCTCATCGCCGGAGTCTTCGTGTCCTCGGAATGGGGAATGTCCTTCATCGTCCCAGGACTCATCATCGCCTCAACTGGGATCCTGTGCTTCTTCTTCCTGGTTGAAAGTCTGTTTCCCCAAAGTTCAATTTTGCTCTTCTTCCACAGTCTGTGTTTCTGTTCTTTTTTTTCTTTTCTATTTCAGTCAAAACTTAATTTATTTTTCACTCCCCTTCAGGGCCTGAAGACGTGAACTGCTCTCCTCCTCAGCATCATGTACGCTTTTAACTTTAACCTTCCTCCGCCTCATTTTGCCTTGTAACATTTGCTTTCTGAGCTCACAGCCGTGTTTTGTGTGTCAGATTGTCCAGGAAAACGGTGAGACCGAACCTCTGCTGCAAAACGGAAATGGAAACGGAAACATCAACGGCGCCGTCTCAACAGAGATTCCAGAGATCGTAGAGGAACACTCTGAGGCCATCAGTTTTGTTGGAGCTCTCTCTATACCTGTAAGAAGAAAGGCTTGATTTAACTGCAGAAATATTGGACTAGTTTGATCCGGTTCCAAATATTATTTTTTTTTTTTTTATTTCATGTTTTTGTGGTGCCATCTACTGGTGTAAAAGCACATTGTACTTTAAAATAATAATTAGAAAAGTTAGAAAATGCTTCTGTTTTATTTGGGATAATCATATTATTTTTTTATCCACCCCGTACATGTCTCCTGAAATCGAAAACCCGTCAGTAACAGCATTATCAACATTTTACCTATTAATATTAGTTATCGCCATTTAACCAGGGTAGATTATAATCTGTCATTTCACCTAATTATAGTGTTTCATATACGAAAATTACCAAAAGAGATTCCCAGAAACCAGTGGCTCACTGGAATGTGATTTTAAAACAATCCAAAAATCATACTTTTGCAACTGGTAACAGCCGTCCTTCATTTTCAATTTCGTTGTTTTTTTTTCTATTAGTAAAGATAAAATTTCCATAGAGTCTTTCTATATTAAGTAACTTTTTGTATTTTTTTTCACTTTCCAGTAGCTGTTTACCATGTATCTAATACAGATCTGCTCAAAATTATTTGAACGCTTGGCAAATTTAGACTGGAAACTATTTACATCCTAAATGTTTGATTCTGGTTGAATAAATGAGTAGTCATCTCTAACAGACAATTAAAGGAAGTATCAGTTAAAATGATATCTTATTAGCTGTACTAATTGCTGTACTGCTAACAATCTTCTACTATAATTAACAAGAGATTATGTCCCTGTTCATCTGTTATTTATGTGACCTATTTCTAATTATGAGCTCTGGGACTTTTGAGATTGGTAGACCTCCCTGCCATCACCCCAATCTTTAGTTAACTCGGTAGATTATTTATTAAATTGAAGCTGGGATTCTTCAAACCATTCATGGAAAAAAGATAAGATCTGCCATGAGAAGGAAAGATTTTAGGCTTGATTGTTTTTAGGGAACCAAACTACTTTTACATCCTCAATCCCATTCTACCTCATTCAGAATGAGGGATTATGTTCTAATAAACTTGTTAAAACTGTCAACAGTAACTAGTTAACATGGTTAACACTTTTAGAAATGTAAAAAAATTAAAATAATAATAATTAAATTAACCAAAGGTGAAAAATTCAACAACATGAAGGGACTGGTGCTGGTCAGAAGTAATCACCATATCTTTACCCTTTTTTTAATACAATACCAGAAATAACTACTGAATTCAAGCTTGTCTCCTTCACCTCTTCCTTTATTGGAGATGTTCCTTATTTAATATGTTGCTTAATCTGGTTTTTGCCCTGTTTGGCGTTGAAGCCACTTCTGTTTTTAATATGTGCTTCTGTTTCCTACAGGGAGTGGTGGAGTTCTCTCTCTGTCTCATGTTTGCCAAATTGGTCAGCTACACCTTCCTGTACTGGCTTCCTCTGTACATCTCAAATGTCGGTCAGTATTATTTCAACTTCTTATGATTTGAACCAAACATTATTTACTTAAGGAATCATCATCAGTATGATTTCAAGTTATCAAAATAGATTAAAAATACAGTATAAAACTTTTTTCTTTTATCCAACTGTCGATTGAACACAGACTAAATGTTTTCTGTTTTAGACCAGTCAGGATTTCTATAATAGAATTTCTTAAATCCCAGCAGGAAGATTTCTTGTGAATTTCTTCAAAATGTGAGACAAAATTCTGGGAAGGTCAAATCTTTATGTCATGGCTTTGTAAAGTTCTGATTTGCAACATTTTAGTTTAGAGGCTGTGGGTGTTAAGATAATCTAAAAATAAATAGATAAAATGACAGAAATAAATATAGATCTTCATTAGTCTGGTTCCACAAAGGCTTCCTGTTGAGATTCCTGATTCAGATTCCAGATTCATCCCACTGTCCAGGAACGGCATGGATTTGTGTCTGGAATTAGACATGTTTTAAAGTGTGTTAGTGTTTTAAAGTGTGAAAGAATGGTAGAACCAATTAATCCGAAATCAATCGGAGGTCAGATTCCATTTTCCAGATGCATATAGATCTTAATTTTTAGAGACAGTTTCTGTGTACTGATTAAACTAACATTAGACTGTTTTGCCAAAGCCGCCACTGTTACTTTTTAAAAAAAGGGGGAAGCTTAAAAGCCATGCTGCTCTGAGGTAGGATGGTGGCAGCATCATGCTGTGGGGGAGGAATAAGCGTGCTTCTCAAAGTAGATGAGAGAAAAAGATGTAGAAATAAGTATACAGCCTCTGAAGACCTGGAAGTTAAAGATTTGGCACAAATAAGTCTTCAAATGGACAGCGGCCCTGAATATCCCACCATCAGAGTTAATGCTTGACAGTGATCATCATAAAGGCCTGATCTCTGACACAGAGAAGGAGGCTGCCTAAAGCTTGTAGTAGGAAACCATAAATATTTGATGCATTTCAGTTTGAAAGACATTTACAGAAATGCAATTTTTAAAGCTGTCCTCTTGATAATCTAAGATTTGGAAAATAATAATTTTATCAATACTGCCTGCCCTAGAAAGGAGAACATTAGTCTGAAAGTCTACTTACCGGTACACAATATGTACCGGTAAGTAGATACCGGTACATACATTATTAGTCTGGTTGGAGAAACAGGTTCAAATGTAAAGATATTAAGCCTTTTTTTTGTTCATTTATGCAGGTTTATTTTCCTGAATATACATTTTTTTTATAAATGTTTATTTTATTCTGTATAGAATCTGGTAATATCTCTTTTAACTGATTGAATCTTTTTTCTTTCAGCTCATTTTCCAGCTAAAGAAGCTGGAGATATGTCAACATTATTTGATGCAGGAGGGATTCTGGGTAGGTTTGGATCAATATGGCATCTTTCTTTATATTTCAGTGATGGCAGAAAGTTAATTCATACCATGCAGATAAAACATATTTTGGAATTTTTCTTTTTATTGTTATCTAAAGATGCAAAGGATTTAGTTTTGGTTTAAAGGTCAAACTGCTACTGAGCATTTTAAAGCTGCAACTAACAATTATTCTGCAAATCGATTAATCTGTTAATAAGTTTTTGATTAATTGATTAATAATCTAATAGCCAAAGGTTCCTTATAGAAGACTTTTTATGAAATCATACCAGGTGAAACTATAACTTTTTCACATGAGGAGGCTGGATAGAGCGTACTGACAACCATAGAGCTTTTATTTTCCACACAAAGAAAAGAAATTCAGGGTTTTAATGTGAAATTCAAAGCATAAAAAATTCAGGATCATATTATGGAGTTCTGCTCTTTCTAAAATGTAAACCTGTTAACAACAAATCAAAGTTGTTTCTCTGGAGATCTTACATGACGATTTACATTTATAAAAACAGAGCTGATCTAGTGTTCTGTGTTTTATTTTTAAACTATTTTTAAACAGTCTCACCTCTTTTTGTCCACAGGAGGCATCATGGCCGGCCTGGTGTCTGACTTCACTGGAGGAAGAGCCTCAACCTGCTGCGTCATGCTGATTCTCGCTGCACCAATGGTGACATATATCTCATTTCAGATTTTTTGACAAATATATGATGCGGAAAAGCACAGTTGTGTTGGAGTTTTGTTTTTATCCCACATTAGTTTTGCCATTTCCTTCCTGACAACCTTTCATCAGACAGAGACCGATTCTTTCCACAGAGACTTGTTTTCTATCATCTGCTCTGGGGGAATGTGGTTCTTACAGCAGTAAATAGTATAGCAGTACTGATAGTTATTCAGTGTTAATAAAGAAATTATAATCCCTATTATTTTACAAGTGACAAACTGTAGCCAAAATGATTAGAAATGGGGTATGAACAAAATATTCAAACAATAATTCTGATCAAACTATAAGAGATACCAGAGTCTTTAATAGTTTGTGTACCTAGTTTTGTTCAAAATATTTGACTACTTCATAAATAAACTGATGCTCGATGGTTCATAGGTATAAATGGCTAATTTACCTTCAGCACTATTAATATATCACAGTATTTTTATGTTGAAGTAGAGATTTTATTAGCCCAAATATGATTTATAACAGCGAAAGTAGAAGGATGTCAGGATTTATTTTTTTACTCATGTCTTCTGTTTTTTTTTTTTTACTTCCAGCTCTTCGTCTATAATTACATCGGACAAAGGAGTCTCGGGATCACAATTGGTAAGAGGCCCTCAATTTATATTTATATTTTTAAACAATCACTTCCTAACCCCCCACCCCAACTACGCAATAGATGTCAAAACTTGAAAACCTTTGATATGTAAAGAACAATGCGTTAGGTGTAAAATTAATCACCCATTTCTATCTAAACTGCTTTTTCAAGGGTAGATTATGGTTCAAGTGATTAATCGATTTTTTAAATAATCAACAACTGCTTAGGTCATTGAATCAAATCATTTGCTTAAAGATTGACCTACTTACAACAGCAATTAAGAAATACAATGAAAAAATAAAATCCTTTCTTTTAATATAAAATAAAATATATATATATATACACATATCATGCATGTACATATTTAAAAGTTTGTGGTTTGCAATTTTTTCCAACATTTTATTGTCATTACATTGTCACAAGTACAGAGCAGCGAAATTCACTCTCTGCATTTAACCCATCCCCTTGGGGAGCAGTGGGCTGCCATTTTGGAGCGCCTGGGGAGCAGTGATGTGGTTAAGGCGTTTATGGGTCTTGTGGCAGTCCGTGGGAGTGGGGCTTGAACTCAGAACCTTAGGATTCCAAGCTGTATGCCCTAACAACTAGGCCGCCATTGCCCAAAACAGGCATTAGCATGAAGGGTCTTGCCTAAGGACCCACACTGGCCGCTCTTTCCCCCCCAGCTGGGATACAAATCCAGGCTTCCTGTTTGCAGGACAGCCGACTTACCAGCCGCTATAATATACAAAATAAAAGTTTTCTAACAAATAATTGATAGAGGAACTGATTGCTAGGCTAGATCAATGTAAATGTTTTAGCATAAACACTTTCTGAAGGCTAATACCACAAGACATGACTGGAAATGACAGAAAGTCTCAAACCCAAGTGATCTACTTCCAGGAAACAGCAGCAGAGAGAAGCAGCACATTCTGCAATATCACAACTGATAACCTTGTGTGTGTTTTAGCATCTATAAATCGACCGCTAGATAAGACAGTCCTATGTGGTTTTATTTATTGATTGTGCATGTGTTTTCTTCATGGTGTTTATTAGTCCATAGGTTTAACACCTTAAAATTAAAAAGGAAGCTGAGTACTTTAAAAGAGTGGATAGATTCTCATACATGAAGGTTTGGAGAGATCAGCTTATTGTAAACTGAAAATAGGTCACTCAATACAGCATTATCTGACCTAATCTGTGCAGCTTTAACATTTAGACACTTTGGATTAATCTTTTATAAATATCTTAAGTTGAATGTAAGAAAACTAATTCCCAGGTGATAATTTAATAATTGAACCCTATGGATCTCACATTGGAGAAATTTACCTCTGCATTTAACCCATCCACTTGGGGAGCATTGGGCTGCCATTGTGGAGCGCTCAAGGAGCAGTTTTGGGGTCTGTGGGAGTGGGGCTCAAACTCAGAACCTCAGGATTCCAAGCTCAATGCCTTAACCACTTGGCCGCTACTCCCCACAAAGGATTAGCTTGCAAGCATGTTGTTATTTTCTATTTTTTGGTAGTTTTTTATTGTGTAGACTATTAATCAAGTTATTTTTTTGTTTTGTTTATGTAGGTATGTTGCTCCTATGTGGCGGTCTGGTCAACGGACCTTATGCCTTGATCACCACAGCTGTATCTGCTGACCTGGTACGTCATAAAACCAGTATGAAACAAGATCCTGTGCTGCCTCGGTGCATTACACCTTGAAAAATGATTTGATGATGACAATTTTTTCTGTTGGTTGCAGGGAACACATGAAAGTCTAAGAGGAAACTCCAGAGCTTTATCAACAGTCACTGCAATCATTGACGGCACTGGATCAATAGGTATGCTTTCCAAACGTGTATATATTCCCCCTATTGATTAATCCACGCCATTTGTATCCCTATTGATTTGCCCCAAATAAAATTTTAACAGATTTTTTGATTGAATGAAAGGATTTTCAAATCGGAAACAGTCAAATAAAAACATTTACTTGGCAGTCCTGAGGTTTCTTTTTATACAGAATTACTGCCGAAAATGATATTTAATTGATTTATGTTTCTAGCAGTTTGTCAACCACCCTGTAGATGAGTCACAGTTTTGATCGTTTAACTGCTTGTCTTCCTTTAGAAAATCCAGATTATTTTCTAAGCCATCTAATGCAGGGAAAGCTGTAGAATCAATCGTTCAGGTTCTTGTAAAATGTTATCATGAAACCTAAATTTTTCTTAATGCAGACAGGAGTGGGTCAATTCTTAGTTTAAATCCAACACAAGATGATAGCGTCAGTCTGAGATGTGATAAAATTGATCATAGCTGGGTACAAATGTAAAGGTATAAGGACAGAAGCTTAAGGGGCTCTGTAGGCGATTATCGAAAAACTGCAAGAAAATCTTGCTTTTGTTATTTTCTGGAATCCTCTTTTTCATTTTAAACTGCATAACATTTTATTGTACTAAAAACACACCTGCCTTACCCTAGCAGCATGCTGTCATGTCTCTTTAATTTTGGTCAGTGGTTAAGATAATTAAGTTAACTATTTATACCCCATAAAAAACGAAATCCATGGATTACTAAGAATAGTGATGTTCATAGTTATCAAAACAGGGGGGTTTGTCAAAACAAAAATTTCTTACAAAATCGATTGTGAAACTCTGACTGAAGAAAAAAAAAATTTTTTTTAAACATTTTGCAGATTTTACCCCTGCAGTTAATTCTTAAGTATAGTATTACCATTAAAAGCTGTTTTGTAAACCTTTGAACCCTAAAACCTTAAGAATTTAACATTTAGGCGGAGTCTGTTGGACAAAGGAAAGCTGACATGTCTCTTATGTATGTTTTTTTGCAGGTGCAGCGTTGGGTCCTCTGTTTGCTGGTTTGATCTCTCCTACTGGGTGGAATAATGTTTTCTACATGCTCATCACTGCTGACATCTTAGCCTGCCTGGTCAGAAGCAACACTTAAACATTACTAATTCATAATATTTCTTATAGCAATGCCTTACATTCTTTTGCCAAGTGTTTGTTGGTACTTTTTACAGTATTTACTGTGAATGTTTTTGCCACATCCAGAGTGATAATTGGCTCATTTTCTGCTGTTTTTCACAGTTTCTAACTAGACTCGTCTTCAAGGAAATCAAAGGCTGGTGTGGACAACTCTCCCGATCCAGAGGGTGAGTTACTACCAGGATAAGAATTTGTACTGAAAAAAGGTTTTAACTGAAATCTAATAAGAAACTATCTTCGAATAACTAATAATCAAAGTATTACATAACAGAACAGTTATATACAAATCTAAAAAACTAATTTTCACATCAGAAAAGGTTTAGGATTAACTTACCGATATATATATTATGTCCTTACTGGGTTGATAAGGCTGATCCTGGAGGGTTGGTTTCCTTCATTTTAAAAACTAGCTTGTGCCGCTGTTAGATTCTTAAAAAAAGGAGTAAAAAAATTCCTTGGCCGTGGTAGAGGGGGGCAGAACCATCTCCTTTAACTATCTCTCTAAAACAACCTTTTTTTCTCAACAAACATTGTAAGGAAACACTGTACATAGGCTTGGTATTGAAGGTACATGAAAAGGTACATATTTCCCATTTCAATTCTGGGAATCGGGTACTCCCACACTGGCATGGCTTCTTTAAAATGTATTCATCCGCTCTTCTAAAGTACATAAGGATCACTGCACTGCAGGTAAATCTGGAGCCTGAATTTCACCTTCGCCTTCAGGCAGTAGCAGCTCCATTGCTGAATATGGAGAAGCTGTGGGTACAGCCTAGCTTAAACAGCCTGCTCTGTGCAGGTGGTCACCAATATTTTTTAGAGCTTTGATGGTGCAAACAGACCAGTTTCTGTCATTAATCTGTTGTGTATTATTACTAGGTGAAATATTAAAACCGTTCCAATAGACCCATGTTAAATTACATTATTTATAAGAACGTTTAGAGGCTGAACTGTCTCTTTTTTGCTTTAGATTCAGATGACTACCAGGTGCGTCCACCGCTGCATCTGCAGGAGCTGGGCTGAAGGTGAGCAGCTGTGAATTATATTCAGTTCAATTCAGTAGATTTATATAGCGCCAATTCACAACACTTGCCATCTCAAGGCACTTTACAATTCAACCGCGAATTAAGAGATCCTGGTATAGAACCTCGACTACTAAAGAAAAGTTTTAACCTTAACATTGGGTACTCAAATGTAAACATGTTACTCTCTTTAGTCTTTAAATAAGATCACAGATGACTGGAACAGCTTTGGAAAGCCAAAAATTGTACTTATTCTGTACATACAAAATATAAAGAAGTAAATATAGTACCACCTCTACCCTGGTCCCCTTCAGGTCAGGGGAGAGTTTGATATTTCAGATTAATCCAAATTTATACTGATATGACATTAAAAAAAGCAAGATCATGTAAATAAACTTTCATTTCTTTTTTTCTAATTTCTTGTCATTTCAGGTTTAAAAATGATCTACTCAAACAATGAAAACAAACTGGAACCAAAACCATCACTGAACCAGATATCACCTCACTGTACAAAGAAAACCAAGCCGGAAGATTTAAACTCACGGGTTGATGATCAAAGCCTTTTTATTGTAAAGTAACTGAGACAATGACTCTCAGAAACAGGTTTTAAATGCCTATTTCTTACTTGTATTGTTCTTTTATGTTAAACCTGTAAATACCTTTGTCTTAATCTTTTATTTTTTTCTGTCTCACGGGTAACTCATTTAGAAATCCAATTATCTCTATCGGGGTGCTCAGACTTGCTGTAGAAATTTTTGCTGCGCATTTCATTATGAAATATAAAATAATTTTGAAGTATCAGACAAGCTTTCTGTCCTTATTTTCTCACTCTTTATGTACAAACTAAATGCTATGGAGATCCAGCTACAGCTCACTGCATTATTCTTTTTTGAACTGTTTTTGCATTGTTTAAACAGCTGATTTATAGCTGTCAGCTTTAGCAGATAAACTTTCTCTTTAAGTCACTATATTAATTATTTAATACCAACCTGTGGCTTTTCCTTGTCCAAAGATTCTTGAGAAACCCACCTATTTCATTAAAATCAAATAAAATATCTACAAGTTTATTCCAGAACATTTTTAAATTAAATAAATGTGACACTGAAACTTGAAACTCTTAACAATTACTCAACTTTTCAAACATTTAAATAATTTCAAACCTGATGAAGCTAACCCATTACATAGACTTCATTTTTGTCTTGAAGACAAAAAAAAAAAACTGGATGACTCTTAACTTTCTGATTCTGAATTCAGACAAAACAGGAAGTTATTCTCTTTGGACCGGGGTCTTTGGAAAAAAAAAAGCTGATTAGTCAGTCACTTCATTTGGATGGGAATAAATTGATCTAAGATAAGAAAAAACTTTGTTGTAATCTGGTGTCCCTGGTGGGACAGTTGGTCGAATTCCCATGAATCTTTGAGCTCCCTGCAGCAGGTGAAGAGCTGGTCCCGTGTTCCACAGCCAGAACAAAAACCACACTGAAGCCCAGTTTCGACAGTCAGACAGATTTTCCTCATGGCAGATCATGGATCTTGGATCTTAACGATCCCAGAAACTTTTCCACTGTGGAGTTTTTAGACCACTTCCAGCCTTGGTGATATCTACCACCACAGATGGGGTGTCAACCCATCCGAGGAATTCCTCAAAGCATCTTCCACTGTCCAACAATGTCCTCATTCAAGTTCAGCAGCTCCCCACTCCCACTAAAAACAGTTTCAGCAACACATCGATTTTTCCTGTGGTATTGCTTAGAGGTTGACCAATAGTCTCTCTCCATGGCCTCTCCAAACTCCTCCCAGTTCAGAGTTTTTCCCTCTGCGACCGCCAGGGTAGCAGCATACTTGGCTCTTATGGTACCTGCTTGCTGCCTCAGGAGTCCCACAAGCCAATCAGGCTTTATAGGACTCCCTTTTCACCCTTTATTTACCATAATTATGCAGATGTCACACAGCTCTACACTAGAGATGACTAAACACCAATACAAGTGCAGACTAAATATAAAGAAGAAATGAATGTATCAATAAGTAAAAGATTTTTTTTAGTTAAACTGAAGTCAGTTTTTGGACCAAAGGATAGATCAAAAGTTAGCAAACTGCTTAGGATATGAAAGCTATTCACCACTGATCACATCCAAAATCTAAGTGTAGTGACTGACATAGAACTTTAATCCAGAATATTTTCAGGATTGAAGGACCAATGTCTCAGCAGGATCCTGAAAAAGGAATGTTTGATATTGAACAGATTGCTGCATGTGTGATTTCACAAGTCTGCATGAAAACAGCTGCAGTTTATCCAGATGGCTGCTGCCCACATCCTTACTAAAACTTGACAAAGTGGAGCACATCACCCCAGATATAGTGTCCTTACACTGGCTCCCAGGAACTTAAAGTCTATAAACCACTCAATCATCACCAAAACTCATTACATATATTTGGAAATGACTGTATTATTCTCCCATGATTTATGGGCTGCAACAATTGCTTCCCGAAATTCTTTTCGGCTTTCTTCCCAGACCCTAAAAACTCCCATACCTGGTGCTTTTATTGAGATGATCACACTAGTCACAGTGCAAAAAAATATGCATCTACTTTACCATGCAGGTTTTTATGGAAGCAGAAAAGATGTATGTTGTTTTTGGAACTTTTACTTTCTTGATTGCAGGTGGTATCACAAAAGAATTTCATTTATTTACAGTAGGTTTGGCTTCATTTTAGTGAAACATCGCTTTATTTTGAAACATATCAGAATGAACCTCTTGTAAAGATACAGAACATAACAGATCTCCAGACCACAGCAACATTTCCATGCAATTAAATTAAACACATTAAACAATGAAAGGAGAAATTCAAAATCAAACAAGTCATCAAACGATAAAAAAAGTAAGTGTCAGAGCTTTAGATGAAATCTGACAGAAGGTTGAATGGGATTTACCCAAAAAAATAATATACAGTGGAAAATGTAGATGCCTAATTTTCGATCGTTAAAGGTTAGAACTTTCTTACAAGTTTTGAAACATTTGGATAGCTCTAACACTCTGCTATTACTTTTAAAACCATCAACTTTTGAGCCTTTGGCAGGTATTTTACATAAATAAACTGGATGCACAAAGTGAAGCTCATTGTGCCTCGTCTTTAATCCATACAGGGTCAAAATAACAGTATACAGGTAGATACAGTCACATTTAGGTTAACTCCAACTAACAATTAGCTACATTTTCCTTAGCATAATGTATCTCATGTAGCTTCTGGTAGAATTGTGTCTGGATATGTGAGCCCTGTTTTCTGAACAAATGCTTTGTTCGAATCCTCTATCCAGTATGGCCCCCTTATAGTGCCAGTGCCCCCAGCATGATGCTCCCTATACCATGTTTGAGGCAGATACGATGTAAGGTCTGAAAGCCTCACCTTGACGCACTCCAATATATTTTCGTTACAGTGGTTAAGGAGCACAATTAGGTGTTGATTTCTTTCTTGGTCATGCCCTATCAGTCTGTATTGCTGAGCTTAGTAAAACTGGGGTTCTAGCAATTTCTGGTTCTTGTGAAGTTGGAACTTAGCTTTTTTGGGGTTATTCTTATTTATGTTTTAATCTAATCCTTCTCTTTGTTGTCAGCTCATAATTGTGGCTCAAATTTGAACTTCAGCATTGGTTTTAAACCGGACAATTAAGGCCAACATGAAGCTACTGGATAGACAGTAACTTTAACCCTTGAACATTTACAGAAAAAACTTAAAACTGATGGTCAATGAACTTTTTTAAAAATTTGATTAGATTGGTTTAGTATAAAGTTGGAATTATACCAGAACCTTATAGATGACCACAAGTGTATGGTCACTCTGCAGCTTGGTAGTGTACATCCATGCTAATATTAGTCCAGGTGTATACAGAGTAATATTTAAAGGTATAGTGGAGGATTTTCGCAAATTTTTAAAGACCTGCCCTCTCCACTTAAAAAAAAAAAAAAATGCACATGCACAACCCTGCACCCTCTTCTGAAAGGGGAACACCTATTAAATGCGTGCAAGAGCATGCACAAGCCCAATTTGACAATTTAGGAGGACCACTTATTTGATGATGCACCCGGAAAAAAGAACATCCTCCGCTATACCTTTAAGGTTGTTACTTTAATTTTAAGACATAATAATGGAAATAATTTAAACCCAAATCCCTCCAATTGGGGTGTAAAATCTAATTTGCAATACAGGTGCTGGTCATAAAATTAGAATATCATGAAAAAGTAGATTGATTTCAGTAATTCCATTTAAAAAGTGAAACTTGTATATTATATTCATACATTACATACAAACTCATATATTTCAGATGTTTATTTTGTTTAATTTTGATGATTACAAATGACAACAAATGAAAATCTCAAATTCATCATATCAGAAAATTAGAATATTACTGAAGACCAATAAAAACAAAGGATTTATAGAAATGTTGGCCAACTGAAAAGTATGAACATGAAAAGTATGAGCATGTACAGCACTCAGTATTTAGTTGGGCCTCTTTTGGCCTGTATTACTGCAGCAATGCGGCGTGGCATGGAGTCGATCAGTCTGTGGCACTGCTCAGGTGTTATGATAGCCCAGGTTGCTCTAATAGTGGCTTTTAGCTCTTCTGAATTGTTGGGTCTGGTGTATTGCATCTTCTTCTTCACAATACCCCATAGATTTTCTATGGGGTTAAGGTCAGGAGAGTTTGCTGGCCAATTAAGAACAGGGATACCATGGTCCTTCAACCAGGTACTGGTAGATTTGGCACTGTGTGCAGGTGCCAAGTCCTGTTGGAAAATGAAATCTGCATCTCCAAAAAGTTGGTCAGCTGCAGGAAGCATGAAGTGCTCTAAAACTTCCTGGTATGTGGCTGCGTTGACCCTGGACCTCAGAAAACACAATGGACCAACACCAGCAGATGACATGGCACCCCAAACCATCACTGACTGTGGAAACTTTACACTGGACTTCAAGCAACGTGGATGAAGTGCCTCTCTTCTTTTCCTCCAGACTCTGGGACCTTGATTTCCAAAGGAAATGCAAAATTTACTTTCATCAGAGAACATGACTTTGGACCACTCACCAGCAGTCCAGTCCTGTTTCTCTTTAGCCCAGGCAAGACGCTTCTGACGCTGTCTGTGGTTCAAGAGTGGCTTGACACAAGGAATGCGACAGCAGAAACCCATGTCTTTCATAGGTCTGTGTGTGGTGGTTCTTGAAGCACTCACTCCAGCTGCAGTCCACTCTTTGTGAATCTCCCCCACATTTTTGAATGGGTTTTGTTTCACAATCCTCTCCAGGGTGCGGTTATCTCTCTTGCTTGTACACTTTTTTCGACCACATCTTTTCCTTCCCTTCGCCTCTCTATTAATGTGCTTGGACACTGAGCTCTGTGAACAGGCAGCCTCTTTAGCGATGACCTTTTGTGTCTTGCCCTCCTTGTGCAAGGTGTCGATGGTCGTCTTTTGGACAACTGTCAAGTCAGCAGTCTTCCCAATGATTGTGTAGCCTATAGAACTAGACTGAAAGACCATTTAAAGGCTGTTGCAGGTGGTTTGAGTTAATTAGCTGATTAGAGTGTGGCACCAGGGGCCATCAATTTTGAACCTTTTCACAATATTCTAATTTTCTGATATGATGAATTTGAGATTTTCATTTGTTGTCATTTGTAATCATCAAAATTAAACAAAATAAACATCTGAAATATATGAGTTTGTATGTAATGTATGAATATAATATACAAGTTTCACTTTTTAAATGGAATTACTGAAATCAATCTACTTTTTCATGATATTCTAATTTTATGACCAGCACCTGTATGTAAACAATTTCTTATGTTTTCTTGTGAATCAGCACTATATAAGTTACATTTAAATTAAATATAAGCACACCCAAGTCAGCACTGTTATCAGCAGATAAACGCTTTGTACAAAGATGACTAAAGAAGAAGTTTGACGAAATTTCAGTGAATCTGCACAGGAATCCTTCAACATACAAAAAAAAAAAAAAAAAAAAAAAAGGTGTTGAGCTTGAGTACTCAAAAATTAGACTTCCAGCTGATGCTTCTGATGATTATTTTTCTTCATCCTTCATTTTTTCAATCGAATAAGGAATCCCCTGAGCATGATTTGACTTTCTCCAGGCTCCTTGGAATATGAACAAATAACTGGCAGGAAAAATCTGCGTAACCAAGTCCTCTCCTTATTGTCCTGCTTTGTGTTGTGTTTAATTTTTGTTGATACAACATATTAGTTGTAACCCTGCTCAAAATAAGGAGAGTGTGTTAATCCATCTTCCTTCTTCTTTAAAAGCTTTGTATGATACAGTTTGTGGCTCTCAGTGGTGATAAGTGGGAGCATTCCAGGCGCGGTACCAGGAACTGAAAGTTCAAATAAGGAAATAAACAGAAATATAGTTATACATCTCATAGTTATACTGGGTAGCCTGCAATTTAAGTTGTCTAATCAACAGTTATTAATCTAGAAGTGAGATTTGACCACATATGTCAGTTGAGTATGCAAAGTTGGTTATATAAGACTGAAATAACACAAACAGCATCAAAAGCTAATGTCTATTATAAATTTATTTGGGCTTTTTTTGTATAATCTCAAACATTTGTAGCAGAAATATGATTTAAATAACATTTGTTGTTCATTTGGTTTTATAGACTTTTACTCAAGGCTGCTCAGTGGCGCAGTGGGTAGCACTGCTGCCTTGCAGCAAGAAGGTTCTGGGTTTGATTCCTGGCCTGGGGTCTTTCTGCATTGAGTTTGCATGTTCTCTCTGAGCATGTGTGGGTTCTCTCTGGGTACTTCGGCTTCCTCCCACAGTCCAAAAACATGACTGTTAGGTCTAACTTCTCTAGATTCTCTTTAGGTGTATGTGTGAAAGGTTGTATGTACTGTTTGTCTCTGTGTTGCCCTGCGATGGACTGGCGACCTGTCATTCACCAGCACCCCTCGCAACCCCAATTGGGACAAGCGTGTCAGATAATGGATGCATGGACTTTTACTTAAGTATCAACTGAGCTAAGATAACCAGGAGGAGGTAATAAGACTTTTCACATCAGACAATATTTCAGCTTCACATAAGACACACTCAGTAGCATGTATTTACCCAGGCGTACTGTACGAAGCTGGGTTGACCTGGGAGGTCAGAGCAACAGAGGCAGCAACTGAGAGGCTGTTGGGAGATGGTTCCCGACTTGTGCTGTTTGGAGATGAATTTGATGAAACTGAAAGATAAAGGACCAAACATTGTTCAAAACCATAGAAATATTATTATAGAAGGATTTTCATTAGTGGAAGAAGTTTCATTATTTGAATTTCAAGGGAAACTAGCCAAACTGTCTTCTTTTTTGTCAGACAGTCATGACAGTTATCTGGTAAATTGAGGACGGTACTCACCTGCACCTGAGGCCAAAGGACTATAGGACCTGGATGTAGAAGCCTGAAACCGTTTCAAAACAGACGTTAGGATTGTACGAATGTTAAGAAATAGACATCTCTATAAAATCAACGAGTGCTTTTACTCAAAATGTCTGATATTGTTGTTGAAATAATGTTGCCCCATTTATAAATATCATTCATACTTTATTCTCACTCTTTTCAGGCTTCCAGAGATTCCAATTAAGAAACATGAAATTAACTTTAATCACCAAATCCAAAACTAGATTGAATTTATATGAGTAAAGGATTAAAATATCTCAACAAAGTAAAAAAAAAAAAAAAGAAAAAAAGTGCACTACTAAACTCATGAAGGAGATTAAAAAGAAAACAACATTCTTTATAGTAATGGCTGGAGGGGGTTAGAGGTTAGTCCTTAAAAGGTTTAATTTTATTATCAAATTCAAGTTAAGAGAGGGATGGGTTTGACAGTTTACCATTCTGGAGTTGTAGCTGTGCGATTTGACTGGTAAAGTAGCTACTGGGCAGTAGATCCTCTTCTCCTTCTGACGGCGGTTGCAGAACCAAACTCGAACAACCTCTTTCTCCATGGAAAGCTGCTCGGAGATCAAGGTTATCTCCTCTGAGTTAGGTTTTGGATTCTGAAACCAACAAGAAAAAAAAAAATCAGAAATCTGTCTGTGCTATCTGGATAATTTCCAGAACAGTGTCTCAATAGTATGATTATCCTTCAGTCTTTAGACTGATGGATTTGATCACATTAACTTTACAGCATCTTATGTTGACAATGGGTATTGTCACCATATTAATTAACATGCATTGTGACATTATTAACATGCTTAGAATTTCTAGTAATCTACCACAAGAAATGCTGTTAATTTGACGGTAAATTATAATACAGGTGGTTAAAATTGAAATTTTCTGGGGGGGAACAACAAAGATTGACCATTTAATGCTAATTTTTTTATCTCTGACAGAAAAAGGGTTTAAGGTTAGCATTTTAGCAGGTTCACCACTAAGGAATGGCTTATGTTTATTGATTATACTAAATTTCAACATTATTTAATGTTAACGGTAAAGAAAGGCACGTTTTATGAATTAAAAGTGGATTTTAAAGAGCTAATGGTTTATTTTAGAAAGCTGGCTCGACTTGCAACCATAACACATGAATAATATTTGAATTTTGTTTGGGAATACACCTTATTAAGTACTTCTTAGTCATGGATAAGATTTTTTGGAAACGGCTCAGCTTTATAGATTATATGGTAAGATTAGTACATATAAATTTAACTATTTAGATCTTAAACTTTGCATATCAGAGGTTCAAGCTCACATTCAGTAGGATGACCTGCACATAAAATCTAGTTGGTTACAGGATTTCAACATTTCTTTCAAGATCATATTTATATCTTTAATAATTTCGTCTATCAAAAAACATCTAGCCTTTTTTTTTCCTCCAAGAGTAGAAGATGAAAATATTGTGCAAAACCAAACCATCGCAGTTATATATTGCATTATTTCACACCTGTGAGATCGGCTGAACATTAGCTAGAAACATACAGAATCAAAAGCAAATGTATTATATGATGTTCCTGAAATTATTTAACATTCTTTAGAGATCTTCTTTGATTCTGAGTTCTTGGTGGGTAAAGTCAGGTTGTTTTTTTTAACAATATCATCATCGTTTCATTAGCATTTTAACTTTCTAAATCATTTTGTTTATTAAATAACAGAATTCAACGTTTGTTTGTCTTGATCTTACGTCAAGAAAACGTTTCTCCAACGTCAGCTTGATGTTGGTTTCTATGCTTGTCCTCTTTTTCCGTTTGCGTCCGTATCCCTCCATCAGAGGAGGCAGAGAGGTTTGAGTGTTCATCGAGTCAGAAGGTGAGTTTTCTAAAACATGAGAAAAAAAATTAGCGGTGTAATCAGCTCAAAAAAGCAAGAAAACAACACATTAAATATGCTAAATTATATTCCATTATAGTAAGCTTCTTCTAGTGTTCTAAATATTTTGTGAATTTTGTCACTAAAGTTCTTTTTGAGGTGCCTCCCTAAAGCATATTTTTCTATTATAGATCCTTATTATAGATTCCCCCAATGATGAAGAACTATGATCACCCTGCACTTCAAAACCAATAATCATGATGCAAATAACTAACACATTTTGGGAAACTGATATTTGCCTTTCAGGATTTTTTCTCAAAGGCCAAAGCTCTCTTATTTTGTAGTTCTGTGTACCTGCATCACTGAGCCACTTCTCCAGCAAAGGTTTGAGCTTGCACATGTTTTTGAAGCTGAGATTCAGAGCCTCAAATCGAGATATTGTGGTCTGGCTGAAATCATTCCCATAAAGTTTTCCCATTGCCAGGCCCACGTCTCCCTGTGAGAAGACAAAATAATGACAAGACGAATGAAGCAAGCAGAAAATAACATTTCTAAAATCTCTGGAATGGTGACCATCCATTACAGAAAAACGGAAACACAAGTGAACAAAGAACTAGGAAGATATTCACATTTAAATCCAATAACAGGTTAACCAGATTTTCAAACTTTTGGCTGGTTTTCAGGATCCTCAAAGTAAATCAATGTTATTATCTTTCTTTCAATACCTGAGTGAAGCCCAGCTTGATGCGTCTTTGCTTAAATGCTTTGGCAAACTGCTCCAGTTCCTCCAAATCATTGGGTTCCTCCTGCGGGGCCACAGATATGTGTTTGGGCATCTGCAGGTGTGACATGTCCATGTGGTTCTCCATAGAGGGTCCAGCCAACCCGGAGCGACTCATAGCCTGCATTGGAAAACCATCCCACAGACTGATCTTCAGCTTTACGAAGGCATTAAAGGGACAATTCAATCACTACAAGCATAAAAAGGAACCCACAACTTGTTTTAATACTTTCAGTGTTGTTTTTCTTTGCAACGCACAGCACCACATCTGGTGAAAACCCTTGCTAACTGTCATTAAGCATGGTGGTGGAAGGCTGATGATCTGGGCTTTTCTTCCAGATAAGATCACTTTAAATTAGGCATGAGCTTCTAAATACACTTAGGCGTTCCTCAATTAAAGGTTTATGGTGAAACTCAATATAGGAACCATTCATGGGAGAAAATAGTGCAGGTTACTTTTGAACTAAACAGAAAACCTAGAACACGCTGCAAATACGACCTAAAAATAAGTCAACATTTCTTAAATTAAGTGTATTTATTCTAAATTTGAGTAGGTAAATAAGATAATTTGCAAATGGAATTACTATTTTTACTCTTAAAATAAGATAATTAGATAATTATGCTCTTGAAATAAGACAATCCAAGTTTTTTTTTCTCATTTTAAAAGTAAAATGTCTTGTTCCATTGGCAAAGTCCCTCACTTACCTACTCAATTCCAGAAATAATGCACTTTGCACTTATTTTAAGAAAAAATTACTTATTTAGATTTCAGTTTTTTGCATTGCATAATGGCTAAGAACAAACAAACAGAATATTACTACTGCAGTGTCCTTTAAGATTAAGAACAAAGTGAAATTTTCTTTCCTCGGCTAACAATAGCAGTGCATGAATAAACACCCATAAACCTCATTTCAACTGAATCAATACAGGTATGAACATGAGGAATCACCCCACAGGGATTTTACGGGATCAGTTGCTTTAACGGGTTGTACCATCAAACCACTGAATGCTTTTAAGTGAATAGTTTATTTAAGCTAAAGGAACTATTCGTCTCCACTTCTGCACGCAGATGCTCTAACACTGAAAGCAGGCCAACAGCAGTTCTATCATCTTCTGACAATTAAAAACTGTGAGAACTGAGAGCAGGACTGACCTGTGGAGTCAGCGCTAGCCCAGACTGATGCTGAAGAAGACCTTGTGGACTCTGGCCGGGAAGGGAGAGCAGGTTCGGCTGCAGGAGGGCTGCCAAGCAACACAGCAGGAGGTTTATCAATAACTGCTTTGGATGGACAGAACTGAGCATCTTTCTGTACATTTACATTTAATTCCACATTTTTTTATCTCTTCTCACACTGAGATTTATCAAACTATATCTTTGACTACCATCTCAAACTGCATTCTATCTTCAAACTCAATTGTTTTTTTTATAGAGGAGGTCATATTTTTTCCCAGTAGTTACTTGCTTAAGTCTCTACTTGAACTCTGGAAATAGAGGAAGCTCACTGAGACTCCACCTTGGTGGCTGGAGGGACTCTGGGAGATTAGGAAGGGGGAGGGAGTCGACAGGTGAGACGGCGGCATCAGAACCAGTTGCTGCATTGGATGGAGGGAGGTGAGCTCCTGAAAATACAACATGTAGAGTTGGGTTTATTTTAGAAAAGCAAAACGGGAAGAAAATTTGTTTATATTTAGAAGTTATAAGGGTTTTTTAATTTCTTTAAGTAGAGAAAACTTTCTGGTAATCTCTGATTAAAAACCTACAATTTTAAATAAAAGGATTGTATTTTTTTAAATATGCAAAAAAACAAAAAATCTCAGATGTAAACGTAAATATGCAGAGTTGGTTAATTCGAGTCATTTTATGTGGTCAAGAGAGCTTTTTTAGCGAAAAAGACTTATAAGCACGGTGGAAGCTCTGTAATACTTGGGGCTTACTTCTCCTCAAAAGGCCTTATTACTATGGTAATAAGATTCCCAGGAAATAGTTTATCTCACACAAAATCAGACTTCTATGGTTGTCTTGGTCGACACACCTAGATCTAACTAAAATCCCCATGGGTGAGCTGGAGAGAAGGGAGCACAGCAGAGGAGGAGTCAGAGATCTCTCTCTCTTGCTGTATGATCAGTGTTTGGTACTGTCTGGTAAAAAGGTGGTTTATACAAATTGTAAATGGGAAGCAAACTGGTAATTGTAGGATGAGTGATTTTAGATCAGATTACGAATCTTAAATGAAACATAAATTATTTTTTTTCTCATCTTTGTCTGTGATGGTAACAGATATATAATGAGAAATATAAGCACAGACTCTATTTAACATGACTTATTTTCCAGCAGATGGAATGGAGCCACTTTGAACTGTTATCCGTCTAACGACCAGCAGGGGGCGACTCTTGTGGCCTCAAAGAGAGGAAGCCTCCACTGCCTTCATTGTCATGGGCAAGGATTTTCCTAATGAGTCCATGGGACAGGTTTTGGTTTTCAAGTCATGCTCATTGCTAAGTGTTAGTAAAATATGACATCATTTAGGGAAAAAAACAAAACAAATGAAAAATGTTTTTTTATGGCAAGCGCTATAAGATAGTTTAATGCTTTTTTTGGGATTCTTAATGTCCCATCTTCTTGTAATACATCATATGATACCATTAAAAAAAAAATTTTTTCAAATTGTTTAGGATAAATCAGTGTTACACAGCATGTGGAAACTTACTGACAAAGGAGAGCATGATTTAATGGGCTTTGTCTTACCCCTGTCAGCTGACCCCCATGCACCGGAGAGCTCTGTGTGAGGTGACATGTCTTCACAGAGGAGGTTGAATGAGGAGAGTCGTTGAGGTCTTCTGTTTTAATCTAAAGTGCAGCAAACATATAAATAAATAGAAAAGTGGAGATATGAGAATAATTGTCTAAATGTGACAGAGGCCATAGAAGCAGGAAACATATGTTTCCGACTGCATTTTCACAGCATAGATGCAGACCAAACTCACAGGCCTCACAACCTGTTTGGTCGCTCTTTGTGATAAAAAAACACGATAGACGGTCAACCTTCCCTTTGGGCGAACCGCTATGCAAATATCCATTCCCCTAACTCCCCTTGGCACTTCCTCAAAATACAGAATGAAAAATAATAATAATTACGGTGCTGCAAACTGTGTAATTTGTTTCTAATTAATCAAACTGACACTTAAAGTTTGTAAACCTTTTGATCTGGAAACATTCCCAGACATTTCTTAACACCATCAACTAATCTTAAAAGACTAAAGCAAATGCTTTCTGGCATAAAGAACACCTATGTTGTCAACAAAACACCACGGTTAAACTTTATTGCCATGGAAATATGTTCAGTTGAAGTCATCTTCTTTATCTAAAGAATCATTCCACGGTTGATTAAATAATTTTAACTTTTAAAAAACAAAAACATTGTGAGGTTAGTGAGAAGGCATTTCTGCAGCACCTATTTTAGCTTTATCAGTGTAGTTTGCCGTGTCACTTGGGAACCATGTTTCTAACAGAAAGATTAATATTTGACTAGTATAAGACAGTAAAACATTTTTATATTTACATTTAAGTCTAAAAAGTTTAAAATTTTTATCAAAGTGAATTATTTTCTATCAAATAGCACAGACAACGGATATTTTTAAAAAGCCTTTAGGATATTATATCAATCAAGAAATATTTAAAGTTTATTTAAGCCATATATGCTGCGACAGCATTGATGCAATCCTGCAAATTGAAAGCATGTGGTTAAGTATGTTAATCCTTGCTTTTTACGTCAATGAATATAATAATATTATGTTTAGATTTTCATATATGTTGAAGTTTTAAAGCAGACATTCAGTAGTTTTTAGATAATTGAATGATCAACAGGAACTTGGTGTAGATCCTGGTTTGCTCTGTCAAAACACAGCCTCTTTGTCCTTAGGAACAATAAGAGGTTCAGCTTTTTGTAACTCAAAACAAAGGTTATTTAATGAACAGACTTGGAAACGGTTCAGCAGGCCAGGCTGGCCAGTGGCAGTGGAAGGATGCAATATTTTTTTTTATCTACAAATATGTTATTGTTCATTTCTTTTTTAGTAAATTAAGCTGGTTTTTAAAATGTTGATTTTGTACTGCAACAAGATGTTTCCTCCCATTGGAGCTGAACATTTTGTTCATGGTTGGTGTAAAAACATATTAACGTTCTGGCATTTTACGCATCAATTACTAATTTTTCAATCAAGCATAGATTGTGTAAAATGATGCTAATTCCAACGCTATTGCAAATGACTCTTATTATCAGCCTGCTGGCTAAGTTTAACGTTTAGCTTATCTCAGTGGTTTTCAAACTGAATGCCACCAATGGGGGTCATGGTGGAAATTTAGAGAGGGGAGAAGAAGCTGATTTATATTATTTACCTATTCATTGAATACATGGTAAGTAAATTGTGCTTTGATTTTTAAGACTTTAGCAACACTTCTGGGTAAAAGTTACATGACGGCTGGTTATGATTGGAAATGCTGAGTTAACCTTAACATGTCGAAAATGACATTAATGGTGCTTTAGATTGAGTTTGATTATTCAAAAAAATCAAATACACTTGCACTAAAATCAGAATTTCTAAGTTCACCCTGACAATAATCATAAACCCAATATTTACCAGTGCATACCTAACCATTTACTTAATCTAAATTCAATTTACTTTTAAGCTCTAAACCTAATTGAAAGTGGGGATGAGCAAAATTTCCTCTCTTTGATACAAACCGTCCTCAAATTGATGCAGAAATAGTTTAAATGATCCTCACTCTGATGCTAAAACAGGAGCACACTTCCACACACGATGTTTTGTCCACCTACACCTATGGGGACTTCGCCTTCTCTTCCATTTCAGTGTATTAGCCCTCCATAACAGATCCTCACACACATATTTCCTATCACCGATCAACTCAACCTCAACTCAGTTTCTCACCTCAGCCCTAAAGCCAACCCAGGAATAGAACCTTTCCTCATAAGGACAACACAATTTAGCATATTCCTAGTAAAACTGCAGGGAACAGAACAGGAAAAAGAGGAGCTGATTTTATTCCCCACAGCGGAAGAGTTACCCTCATCAGTTTTTTCTGGTCATGGTTTCCCCTTTGGACTTCTTTTTTTGAGTTTCTTTTTAAGTTTTCAGTTATTTATGTCTGTTTTCTTGGCCATTGGTTTATTTTCCATTTTGTGTTATTGTAATTGTTTTCTAGTTATATTGAACCAGTGCTGTGTTTTTGTGTTTCTCTCTGCTGCCCTCATGTGCCAGTCTCCTTTTCCCTTGCTCCCTTCTAGTTGCTTCTATCCACACCTGCTCCCTATTAGCTGATTACCTCAGTCTTTGTTCTGTCTCCCATACATACAGTTACTGTGCAGTTCCCCGGTCCTTGTTTCTCGTCGTTACTATGCTCCTCATGTGTGTTTTCCCTGACGTACCCTGGTCTTTGTTTTCTGTTTTTTGTTTTTCATTTCGCTTCTGTTGCCTTCGCGTCTTCATTAAATCAGCAAAAACTCATCTTCGCCTCCTTGTACTCTGCATTTGGGTCCTCTGCCACATCCACCAGCATCCATCCACTGTTTTGACACACAATATGTTTGGAGCCAATACTAATTCACTACACTTTTTAAACATGAGAGTGGCGTCACTCATATGGTTTTAGACACAAAAGAAGGAATTCAACAAATATGCAGTGAATTGTCAAAATGATGTCCTTATCATCATCATCATGCAGCAGGAAAATGATCTAAACTATCACGTACTAGTTTAAAACACAAAATAATGCCCAGTCAGAGACCAGACTTAGATCTAACTGAGATGATGTGGGATGACCTTAAATCAGCCTATTTAGGCTTGAAACCTTTCCAGATTTGCTGAATTGAGACAATTCTGCCAACAATAGTGCTCCAAAATTGTGGCAGAATCAGTTATTAGGTTTAGATTGCATAACTTTTCTTTTATAAAGGTTCATATTTTCTTTGTAAATATTCCATATATTAATCAAGTGTAATTAGCTGTTAGTAATTCCTTATGTTATCTCTGTCATTAAAATTTGTCTGGTGTAGGGCTAAAACAATTAATCATATTAATCGATTATTGAAATAATCGTCAGCTAATTTAGTAATCGATTAATCAGAAAAATAATTGATAGATTAATTGATTTGTAAAATAATCGTTAGTTGCCGCTTAGTCTGGTGATTATAAAGCACAGCCATAAGAACCAACACATCATAGATCCAACTGTGGCTCTGTTGTGGCACATTATACTGTTTTTTCCATCTATCTAACTGTTTTGATTAACTGTGGGCTCTTTTAGTTTGTTTTCCACTAAAGATTTTCCTTTCAGTGAAGAATCATTCTCCTAAATGTACGGTAAGCCATACATGCATCCTCTCTGCGATACAGACAGCCCAGCATTGCATGTGGTCATCTTTGACTATCATTTCTCTTTCATTATGAGATGTATTTATTTGACCAACATTGGATTGCATGCAAGCAAAGAGGAAGGGATCATATGTATAAAAAAAGATCATCCTGAGTCATAGCGTTGGAAACAGAGGCCTCATTCACACAATCCTCATTCATAAGAATTTGGACACTGGAAGTGATGTCAGGCACCCACCTGTCGATTGAAGTCTATTCCGTTTCGTTCTGCATGTGGAAAGAGAGAAAAAAGGAAAACAGATCAGAAATATATAGCCTTCTGTAAAATAAAATCCAAAGCAAATCAACTATAAGACCATTATGAAAGAGCAAGTGTTGGACTTTAATGTATTTTGTGTTACCGCTTTAACTGCAAATTCGAATTAGAAAATTTGTCAGAGTTTTTTCATTATTATAGAGATTTTGCCCTTTAAAATACATAATATTTAAGCATTTACTCTTTGATATTTGAAGAGTAAATAAAGCCTCTTTAATTTTTCGATTCAGTTTTTTGTGCTTCAAGTTCAAATACTACCATTGCAGAAAATACATTTAATAATCAGAGGTTCACCAATCATGCTTTTTTTTTTTTTTGGATTAATACAATACATTTGTTTTCATGGCTTCACTTACTCATTTCCTTTTTTGGCTGACTGTCACATAAAAAAAAAGAAAACAAACTGTAGATTCCTCGCATTAAGTTGCTCATAATGTGAAGTTGATGTATATAAAAAAGGTGTGAACTCTTGATTTTAAATGATTAAATGTGAAAGAGAGGAAGGCAGATTATTACGTTTTACTTCCAGATCACAGATGAGAAATTATCAAACAATAAATGAATATTCTGGTCCCTGACCAATAATCTGGATCATGTCTATTTTTAATATAATAATGCACAGTTGAAATTCTTATCAACAAACCGATTAAATAATGCTCTTTTACAGGGAAGTTCATGAACTGAACAAATTATTGTGACATTTATATCAATTAATAAATAAAAACAGAGATAAAACAAATAGATACAAATAAGAACTAAAACTATATATTATTTTAAATTCATACATGAGGGCTGCACAGTGGCACAATTTACAGCACAGCTGCATCCCAGCGTAAAGCTTGGGATCTTTCTACGTACACTTTTTCCTAATACATTTATAGCCTCTTTTTATTAACTTCGCCAAACAAAACATAACTGATTGGTTAATAGCCTTGGATGCATGATAGTTTATCCTGTTAGTGACCCAAGACCTTGCATGAAACGTGGGTATAGACAATGAGCGGATTTCTGATGACTGTTCATTCAAGTAATTTCAATTAATGTAAGATGAGTGAAAATGTTTAATGGGACTCTGCAGAGTTATCAGTGGGTAAATTTAAACAAACAAGCTTCATTGAGAACATAAGATGAAGAAGAGAGCGTAATAGTTGCACTGTGGTCTGTAGTCAAATTCCTACGTTTGTTTTACATAGCCCTTAACCAACTAACCAATTAATTAATATACTTTCAGTTATATAATGATTAATAAAAAATGCATAGGCATTTAGATATATTTTCAGTAAAAATAAAAAAAGTAATAAACTTGATTCATGATCACATTTATTTCTAAATACATTACTTAATTCAAAAATTAAACAACTGATTCATGGATTAAATATTTTTATAGAGCTTCAGAATTTCTTCCAATTGTTCATAGATATACTGGATTTTGGATATTATGCTTGTTTTTGTATTTTCTTTTTATATAATGCTTTTAAATACATTTAATTAAAACCCCAGTCTTTCAGCAGGCAACTTAAGTCGTAAATTGAGTTGACATAATTGTAAATATATCTACTGTGCTGTAAAGACCTCAGTGAGTTTTTATTTAAAACATTAGTTGAACAACAGCATTATTAAAATGGAGAAACACTGCAGACATATCTGACAGAAAGTTATGAAAGAATATTCTTTAGCTCTGTAATCTCATTAACTCTGTTCATATCAGTCATCTGGACATAAAGAATATGACACAAATACTAATCCAACAAGACAGAATAGTTCACCTGGTTTAAGAGCCCAGCATTTAATAGAAATAGCCAAGAGGCCTATTTTTCCAAGGGGGCTTTAGTTTTCTGCAGCTTTGGTGATGGGGGATCTGGGACAAACATTAGTCCTACTCCATGAATCCAGTCGTTAATCAATGTAGGAGAAATTGTAAACATGTGGAGGAAGATGCTTGTGGCAGAAGAAACCAAAAATGAGCATTATGGTAAACATTTAAAGCTATATTTCTCTAGGTAATCTAACCATGTGCATGGTGGCAGCATCATGCTGTGGGAATGCTTATTTCGAAAGAAGCTGCTCAGAGATGTTTAGAGGCAATCCAGAGGTAAAACCTCAAGTTGCTGGTGAGACTAGAGTGGGGGTTCATTTTTCAGCAGAGCAACCCCAAATACAGAGACTGAGCTAGAATGCTATGGTTTAGATCAGAGCGGCCATCTTCAAATGGTTCAGTCAAAGTCCAGACCAAAATCAAATGGTTTTAATGTGGCCAGACTTAAAAACTAATCTTCCCAGATGCTCACTCAATATAAACTTTAGCTCTTTTTCCAAAAAAGGAATAGTAAAAGATGGATATTTTAGTTTTACAGCAGATTGAGACTCAGTCCAGTGGTAACCAGGGTAACAGGTGGTGCAGCAAAGTACTGAATGGAGAGCAAATGCATGTTACATTATTCAGATTTTATTTCAGAACAAATGTCTCACAATGAACCACTAATTTGTGTTTGTTCCCCACATTAAATCCTGATTAAACACATGGAAATTTGTGTCGCTAATGTTTCAAATGTAAAAAGGTTTAAGCTATCAACATACCTTTGCAAGGTAATAGACATGTAAAAAAATGCACATCTTTTTAAGAAGATTCACAGATAGAAGTCAGTGTGTGTGAGGAGACGATCACAGAGGACGGTGGTACAAAGGTTTACTGGGTAAGCTCACATCATTTGAATGTCAAATTGGGCCTATTGGGCTGTGTGTGAGAGACAGAGAGAGAGAGAGCAAACGAAAGAGGCAGGGAGCTGCTTTAAACACAAAATGCAAATACACTTTTAACCCCCTACCCTACCCCCACCTCTCCAAACCAACCCTTCACCCCCTCCCTGCAGCACAGCCAGCTTCACAGCCAAGGTTCCAGTATGGAAATGACCAGAACATGCAAATCAGCTCTGAGTGCAGGAAGCCTCGGCCTCAACACGCACGCACACGCCGGCACACATGTGACCTGCAATAGTTACACATCAGTGCGCAGACACAAAAAGTCACTAGCTACATAAAATAAATATTTTTTGTTTTGTCTAGAAAAAAAAATCTGTAGGTTCTAATATCAAGCAAACAGGCAAATTATCAAAAAAGCTGGAAAACTAGAAAAGACCAGAAAAAGAAACAGAAAACATCTCTAAAAATATATTTTTTCAAATATATCACGTGTGAAATAGATTAATGACTGCTGTGTACAATATAAAATATTTTTTTTGCTACCAAAAAGTTCATTTTATTCTTTAAAAGTATTAATGATCATATTTTCTGCCTTCCTAAAGATATTTTAGTGTTTTCCTTTAAGAAGAAGTTGTGTTTTCCCTTATTTCAGAATAGATCCTAAATGTTTATCAAACAAGTTGTATTTCTACTCCTGATTTACGCCTTATTCAGTCATTAAGAGGGTCTCAATCTCAATGAACCTCTGTTGGGGATACATATAAAAGGCAAACTCATAAAAAATCTAATAATATAGGAACTGTAGGCCCTTTGTTTCCATCAGCCTGTTAAAAAGAGTTAGTTTCAATTTCTTTCTCCAGATCTGGGAGAATAAAAACGTTCATATTTTCCATGTTCTGAGGTTCTGGCCCCAGTTTGGGCCAATTTTTGACAGGAAAGATGAAGAAACCAAAATAACTACATGACACCTTGTGAAGATACATATTAATTATTGTAGTACTCCACATTTCTGCAGTAGATTATTAAAAGATTGCTTCAATCACTGACTTTGAATAAATGCAGGAAACCAACAAAACTGCAAACATATGAAATGGTGAAGAAAAATGACCCCCATCTGTACAGAATCCATGGAAAATGAGAAAAATTATTTTTTTAGTGAGGGAACAAATCAATAAATATACACACTGAACTTCTCAATATTTTCGGTTACTGCATTTGTACTGAAAGCAGTTTTATTTTCTGGCCATATCTAAAAAAATACTGTTTTTCCCAATCTGGGACAAACATTTTCACCTTGGAATGTCATCTGGTCCCTTTACCTCACTTTTATAAGGATAACTACAACTCACAATTTGTTAAGATCGTATGTTTAAATGTAATTATTTAATTTTTTTTCGATCATTCACACTAATTTATAGATGTTTTCGTTGCTATTGTGTCCACTTAGTATACCTAAAAAAATGGCGGTGGGTGTTAATTAATATCTCTTTTTTTCCTAAAAAAGCAGTCTGCACGTCTTGAAATGGTCTTAGTTTGCAGGGATGACATATAAGGTGAAAGTGTGTTGATGTAACTAGGTGGAGCATAATATTTCTGATTAAGGGGTCTAAACAACATTAAAGGCTTATTTAGATTTGCCATAAAAAAGACAGAAATATTCCAAATGAAGTAATGCCATCTTATTTTGGTTTAAGTTTGTAATAGCATAATTACTGAGATATGTGCATCAATGAGAATTACCTTGTGAATCTGCTGCCATAATTAATCAGGTTAGTTTAGATGTTTTTTATTTCTACTTCCAAATGCTCTTAGATTGATTTAGATCAATTTAAAAGGATCTGTCGGTTCAGATAATACACCTATTATCAGAAATCTCAATCATTTCTACTAAACTAATAAGTATATTATTGGATGGTTACAAAGGCAAATATGGCTAAATATTGTTTAATACAATCTAAATAAACTGGCAGTAATTGCAGACGAATATTTGGCTTTGAGCAAAAAAAGTTCAAGCATCCCTATCTTACAAATTTGACTCTGCAGCATAGCTCAAAATGTGATCTCCAGCTACTGATTTTTAAGACATGATGCTGAGATATCATCCAGATGACTCTGTATCCACAAGACTTAATCTTTGTTTTATTTCCTGTTTCACTAGTATAGTCCTGGGAGCTGGATAATAGCCCAACAGATTTGCTTTAATAAGTAGTAGACCATTATGGTTTGTTGCCACAAGGTTCCACTGGGTAATTATGTATGAAGTTTTATTAGATATGGTTTAGGGAATAAAATTATATGCATTGGACAGAGAGGGAGGTGAGAAAGGGAGAGGGGAGGAGAATTAAGACGAGAGAAATAGAAAGACAGAGAGGGAAGAGGAGAAAGAAAACAGAAAAAAAAATAATCACCACAAAACAAACAACACTGAAAATGCACAGTAGTTCCTAGAATTCTGCTTCCGCAGACAAGACAAGACAACAGTAAAAAGAAGACAACTTAATCCAGGCTACACCATGCAGATACTCTGTCTGTGCCGTTCAAGATTTGCCCATGTCAGCATGCTAACTGCAGGAAACTTCTGACTTTGCATGAAACCTGTTTTTATTACATGATTGCTTCCCTTGTTAATTTTTAGAGCACATGAGCGCATTAACTGTTTGTAGATCGTTAAACTTCAGACCAAGACTGTCAAGCAAATTATAAGAGTGGAAATGAAGAAAAGAAACTGTAGCATTAGTAATGGAGATGGAGCAACAATAGTAATGGAGTAACAAGCCTATACATTTGTATATATACTGTACAAATCAGGGACACATTAATAACCGTGCACATATTTCATAGAAACTTCTTTTTTATGTTTGGAATCCTGTTTAATACTCTTAGATATGCCAACAGACATGGCAAACAGAAAACAAATCATCAGCTGACTATTTTATTAACTATTCTTATTAAAATAGAATATACTCATTATGATGAAGTTCTTTTGTAATATTAAGAATACCTTTTAAACTAAACAAACACAACCTTTCAGCAGACATATAAAACAGACTTTGAAGAGTCCACATTTTAATGTTTTTTTGTGTCCTGATTTAATATTATAACCTTAAATTCCGGGTTTTCAAGTGGAAAAATCATCATTGCAAAGGAAATATTTAAATGCATTAGTCTTTGTGTGATTAATCAAGATAATTCTTCACATATTTAAGTAAGTTACTAAAATACATAAAGTTTTAAATAATATTCTTCAGGATTTCACCAAGTAATTGGTATAAATATGTTTTAATCATAACTTGGTAATTAAAAAAAAAATCATATTCCAGTAGTAGAAATGTGTAATATTAGAACTACATTTAGAACCATTTTAATGAATATGAGGGCTATTTTAGGTGCTCATACTGAGCCTTAATGGATTGTTGGTTTCTTTCTGCTAAAAAAGGAGGAGCTTGTCTCCAAACTCGGATAGATGCAGACCTGATTGATGTGAGGAGAAGCGCAAACTTCATTAAATGCTCTGTATCTGTCCACATTAAGATTTATATTTAGTTCAGACCGGCTCAGTAGAAATAACTGAATTTAACCTCACTGAATCAAAGAAACAAAAAACTGAAAACACACGAGAGGAATTTAACAGTTTTAAATGAGATGTAAATAATGAGGTCTCATATAGAAGATGCCTCCTGTCTTTTTTTTATAGGGTCAATTTGATTGGATTTGATACCAAAGAACTGCATAGTTTTCCTTTATGAAAGACCACAGGTTTGCAATGTTCTGTCTGCAGCACTGCTGAGTTTTGTTAGTATAAAGAAATAGATCAAGGCTGTGATCCTTTGATTGGCCCCGCCCAGTTCCAGTCCCAGAGGACCAGTGTCCTAATGGTGCAAATGTCTCCACAGCCTTTTGTTAAGTCTTTAACAATAATTACTCTGATCTCCCATTCCTGTAATTTAAACCATGAAGGGCACCACCAGCTAAATAATCACAGTTTTCCTAATTGGCCTGAAGATTTTTTTTTTTTTAAACAAATTCAATTTAACCTAATTTGACTCTTCTTGTGAAATATGAAGGTTTAACTGAAATGAATTTGGCCTTCAGTCAGTTATTTTCGTTTATATGTAAAGTGGTATATTGTAACATCCTCTGTGATGAAGTACTAGAATTAGAGAGAATTAAAAATAAGCTGGACTGAGTGGCTCCTTCAAACAAGAAAAACTCCTTTTCTTTTCTATTGAACTGAGCTCAGTTTTGTTCATTACTTTACTGCAAGTTCACAGTTAATGTAATTTCAAAGTACTTTACAAGATTAATAGCTTCAATCACCTCAAATAGTATGAAAATAAATCTCATTATTTCAGTCCTGTCCAGACAGGTCCAGTAAAGTAGTTCCAGATCAGTCTAAACCCATTTAAAGTTAATAAAATACAAGGCATTTCTACAGGTTATTAAGGTGCACTACATATCTACAACTCTACCACTCTAGATCCTACATAACAAGTAGTAATATTGTAAAGTCTTTCAATAATTGATTCTCACTTTCGATGTGTTTTACAGTAATCCAGCTTCTTATTATTGGTAATCACAATTTTAGGCTGGTAAATATTCTTCAATATCTCCATATTTACCCTATTAGGTCCTAAAAAAAAAGCATCTTTAATGTGTATTGTGTGTTTATTAATTGCTTGATCAAACCTCCTTTTTCCATATTAAAATAGGAGCAATATAAAATAAGGGGCTTTTTTGGCTTCTATTTCCATTAAACCAAATTAAGGTCCTTAGAAATGATTAAACATATCCAGGGTATTTAAGCCATGTGATAAATTAGATTCAGTTACTTCTAAATTGAAGCAATTTTTACTTTTCCTCATTGTAAGGGAGTTAATGTTTCTGTAATCAGATTATCGTATGTTTACGC
Organism: Cyprinodon tularosa; assembly: GCF_016077235.1. NCBI lineage: Eukaryota > Metazoa > Chordata > Actinopteri > Cyprinodontiformes > Cyprinodontidae > Cyprinodon > Cyprinodon tularosa. The sequence continues at coordinate 382,115 of NW_024039353.1, forward strand.
AATAACAATAAAAAAATTTTTTTGGATTTTATCTATTAGTTGTCAGGTCGTGCAGGTTTACGGTAATTTGTTTGGTCCATTATAAATTCCCAAATACTGTTATTTTTGCCATACTAGTTCTGTTTTCTTGTTGTTGTTTTTTTTTTTTGCTAGGTGCTTTCTACTTCTCTTGTATATTTCTTAGTTTTTTTTGTATTCATTTTTTTTCTTGACATAATTACTATATATATTTGGATACATTCTCTTTGTTTCTTCTGTGGGTTTTTACCTGTTTATCTATGCTCAATCATTTGTCCCTCAGCCAGAGCATTCCTTTAATAGGAAAATTCAGTTCACCTGTGACTCCTCAATTTGTTCTTCCCTGTTTTCTCTGTTATTCTTAAACTCACAGTGCTTCCTCAGAACATCTGTCTGCACTTCGGTCCTAAACCTGACCCAATTATTTCATAAATCGATTGTGTAAAAACACAAAGTTGTAATAAACCTGAGGATATTAAATAATTTGAAATATCACATTTTTATTAAATATGAAATATTATAATCAAAATAGTCAATTAGGTTTGTTAATACATAATCAAACAAATACATGTAAATGGTTATTTTAATTTATCTATACCTACTAGGAAAAATCAGCTAAAGCAGCTCTTATACACAGACCAACTTTAATTGTCGGCCAACACTATTTAGCTTTAGACATTTGTTCGTTTGAACAACTCCACAGTCTTGACTCCCTATTTTCCAGATATTGTTGCCATGTCTGAATTTTATGCCTGTTTTATCACAACAGTATGATTGAGGATAAAAAAGATCCTCATGCAAAGGTTCACTTGGAAAATGTACTGAATAGAAGAGGTTACTTTATTTGACAAAAGTTTTTAAAAAGTTTCAGTGAAGCATGCAAAAGATGGGGGATAAATTGCAGAAAAAAAGACATCTACAGATACAGTTTCAAAAATGTATTTAAAAAGATTTTTTCAGGTGGCCCTCTTTGGTCAATTCAATTCAATTCAGTTTATTTATATAGCGCCAAATTCACAACACATGTCATCTCAAGGCACTTTACAGTTCAACCAGATCATACAGTCAAATTGATAAAAAGTTTTCTATCTAAGGAAAACCAGTTGATTGCATCGACTCATTGACTGAAATACAATCCCTCACACTAAGCATGCTTGTAGCAACAGTGGAGAGGAAAAACTCCCTTATAACAGGAAGAAACCTCCAGCAGAACCAGGCTCAGTGTGACAGCCATCTGCCGAGGCCGACTGGGGTTCAAGGAGACAGAAGCAGAGACACAAAAAGCAGCTGTAAAAGGCGGCCCCGTCCAGGAAACACACAGCCAGGCAGACGAGCTCCGAGCCAGCTCCTATGTCAGAGGACGAAGAGAGCACATCCACTCAAACAAGCTTTATTATCTGTTTAGGCTAAATTTGGTCGGATGAATAAGCTGGAATTTGTCTGAAAAATTCCTAGTGCAATGTCAACCTAAATTAAAAATAAAAAGACATACTTGTTGTTGGGTCACTAGACTTTAACTTTAAGTTTGTAACCATCAAGGCAAAGGAAGCTTATTCACGGAGCATATTTCAGTAGCAAGACATTTCGAAGTGCTCGAAATGGGATTCCAGCTTTGTAAGTCAGGGTGGAAAAATCATGCTTTTAAAATTCTCCTGAATGATCTGAATCAGCAGAACTTTAACTCTGCCAGGTTATTTTATTTGAATAAACCCGCCTCGCACATGGTTCTGGATACAAGCCACAGCCGCCTGGTCTAAGGGTATGAATAACACACATTGTCGCGTCGCGTGACACTAAAACTTTTCCCTTTTTTCCCTTTTCTTTCTTGCGTGCCATTTTCATGCTGTGGTGGTTTTCTCTGGGTGTTTCACTTCCTACCACATTTCAAAAGCATGCACGTTAACTGGTGGTTTTAACTTTGCTCCAGGGAGCCTCAGTCCGGTGGCCTACTGTCGTACTGCTAACCTGCTTAAAGTCCAACAGGTATTTCGCTCAGAGCAAGTTTAGACATGCTAAGGAAAAATAAAAGCAATGATTTTAAGCCAGAATTAGATTCTAACAGCTGTGAAAATTTGCCACCGTACAGATTTCTTCTTTGTTTTTGATTTGTCACTGTCTGATAATTCAAATCTGTATTTAAATTTGATCTATTTAACAAAGATAAACCAGATTAATAAACAAACAATTTCAAAATGATTTGTTCAGAAGTTATTAAAGGGGAAAAATTATCCACCCAACTCAGCTCTCTGTATAAAACTAACCATCCACATTGTTAAGTCATGAATTAACTCATAAGAAAAAAATGTTTTTTGATAAAGGCTTAGATACCCTTACTTGCCAAAGCAGTGGAATCATCACATTATTTAAATTAAACCTGTTTAATAACATGTAGTGGTGATTTTATCCTAATAGAGAGTCTTTGACATCCATCGTTTTATTAAAGGCTTTCTTTGAAAACTCATTATCCACAAACAGAAGCTACCAAAATTGCTCCAAAAGAGCCAACAACATCACTCAATCAGAAGGTCATTAAAAAATACAAAGCAACATCTAAATAACTGCAGGCCTCCCAAGCCTAAAATGGTAGTGAAACTTATTTTTAATTTAAAAAATTTAAAATAAGATCCAATCTCACATTTGAAAAAAAAAAAACATCCATTAGGGAAACTCTTTTAAGAGAAAACTCTTAAGGAAGTTGCATATCCCATAAATCTGGTGTAAAGTTAATCTGAGCTTTTTGGGGGAGTGGCGGCCTAGTGGTTAGGGGATAGAGCTTGGAATCCTGAGGTTCTGAGTTCAAGCCCCAGTCCCACAGACTTCCACTCCGAGTCTCTGAGCAAGACCCTTAACCCCTGATTGCTCCCCAGGTGCCCCACGATGGCAGCCCAGTGCTCCCCAAGGGGATGGGTTAACTGCAGAGGTAAATTTCTCCAATGTAAGATCAATAAAGTTCAATTGTATTATAGAAAAAGAACATCAGGACAGCCTCATTGCGCTAATTCTTACACATCAGGGTCAGGACGACCACAGATAGGCTTTTAGCTGAAACAGCTGGAAACTGTTCAGTTTGGCAGCTCAGCTAATTGACTAAAAGTTCTGGTTGGCTTCCATTAAATCAGAACAAGCAAACACAGAGCTGCTTCAGAAACTTGAAAACTTACTAGAATGAATGAATTCTGCTATCTACCAAAAAAAAAAATAAATAAATAAATAAATCCAGAAGGTGAGCGTAATTCTAGCATTTTATTATCTTATGTCAATCAGGCTTGGGTTGTGAAGCAGAACAATGATGCAGAGCACGCCAGCGAGTTCACCTCTAAACAGCTTTAAAAAAAAAGAGTAACATGTTGGTTTTGAAGTGAGGTAGTCAAGGTCCAGGCTTGATCTGAATTGAGATTCTTTGATATGACCCCAGAAGGTTGCTAATGCTCTAAAAGCCTCCAGTTTGAATGAATTAAAACAACAAGGAAGAATGGGCCAAGATGTCTAGGGCCAATTACTGTTTTCCACACAGGGCCAGTTTGGTTGAATAGCTTATCTCTCTTAATATGTTACATCATCATCTAAAAAATATATTTTAGAATTGTGTAATATAGAAAAAAATCTGTAGATCTGAAACAGCTACATGTACAATAAACAATCTGAGATCTAAAAGGGGAAAACACTATAAAGCACTATAGATATGGACTTGATGAAATGCATATTTTCAGAAGTAAACTTCTTGCACACTGGTTCATCAACGCAGCTGGTGGCTTCAACTCCAACTCGTGTGTAAACAAAACTTCTAGGAGGCAAGTTTGCGGAGGGAGCAGGTGCAGGTGGAGATTCACCTGAGATAAACGTTTTTTTTTTTTTTGCCTTCTAGTGACTCCTCACCCAAACCATGAAGAAAACCCCCATCTGTAGTGTCTCGCCTTGGAGGCACATGTGGTTTTGTTTGTTTTGGATCATCTAAGATATTTCTATGTTATGCTTTTGTCTGGAAGACACTCTATAGAAAACCTGTATAGAGACTTGATTTAAAGGTCTAAACGAACCAAAAACAGAAAGACATTTATCACTTCCACGAAACAGATAGATCACTTCTCTCATGGGTTCATTGTTTTAAATAAAAGTTCCACATTTTTATGCTGCTTCTTCCTGGTTTTTCATTGTGGCAGGCTGGCTGGCATCCTCAGCCTGTGGGCATTCAGTGTCATTGAGAAAAATAGCTTCAGGCGTGAACAGAAGCCAACTGCCAAATTGTCTGCACACAAAATCTCACAAAGCACCTAAATGTTTCTACTTTTTGTGACAAACCAGGCCTCATGCTCATTAAATACAGCAACGATGCTGCAAATATCGTATAGGTAAAGATCCTAAGACACCTAAAGGTCAAACACACACTTGCAGATCATCTAAAAAAATATATTGTTTTCACATCTCAATATCAAACACAGGTCTCCAGTTTAAGAGATTAAACCCACACCTTAATTTTCAGATTTGTAAACAGCGGAGAGCAAACTTGCTTAGTGGAGAAACTCCAGCAGTTTCACAGCAAACAAAGCAGCTTTCCTGACTCACATCTATGTGTTGGTATCCAGATTCAGCTCTGCTGAAGGTGAAATTTCCTTACCTGTCTGTTCAGCCAGAGCCTCCGACTGCTCCACCGGGTCTGAGCTCATCTTAATATCTGTAATGATAAATATAGCTGATTTTCCTACTGGATTGTAACTTAACAGGGACAATGAGGCACTCAGGCCACCCAGGAAAATGATCTTGAGTTTATTCTAATGTGCCCTCCCCTCCAAACTGCTGCACAAACCATAAGCATCCATAAGCTTGGTTCTCAAAGAGGGTCTTACCTTTGGTCAAAAGTTTTGGAGCCTCTTTCTATCTTCACTTTATTCAAGCAGATGAAGGTGTTGGGATAAAAACTTTTGGAAATCCACAGCTGCTCATCGGCATTTTCCTAAGTGGAGAAGCGTTCACCTCTGCAGTGCACCCTGCGCCGCCTGATAAGCTGATTTGCATATGCCTCTGTGCGTCCTATCCTCATTCAGACCGTTTGCATAAAACAACAATAGGGTTACTGCAAATATACAGCGTTCATTTCTGTGTGCGTGTGTGTGTCCGTACAAAAAGGGCTGAGTGGAGTAATCCATCGGGGTGCTTTGGATAACAAGGTGATGTTTGTATTATTCCTGCCAACTGAGATAGCTCAGTGATGGTGAGGAGCAGCTCATCTCTATAAACTTGTCAATGCTGATTTCCATACAACCCTTTTTCTAAAGAAAAAGGTTGGAAACTGCTTGCTTTGAAAACCTGGGAATGGGAACTGAACAAAATGGATTAGTTTAAGCCTTCTTTAATTGTTAGTAAAGAAGTGTGATTTTAATATCCTGCAAAAAGACCCTTTTTTCAAACAAAAACTGCTTCTTTTTTTTTAAACTAGATATCATATTAACCTTTGCTATAGGAGCCTTGATAGTGTTTAGATAAAAGACACTAAAATCAGAACCGATGTTATTTTCTGTAAGCTTGAAAATAAACCAAGCATGCAACATTTCAACTGTCAGATTTTTTTTTTTTTTTTTGAAGAAAAGTTCAGGCAAGACATTGTAGATCTAAAACTTTCAGGTTCTGATGTTCACAACTTAAATGCAGACAGATTTTAAGAAGCAGCATGGTGAGTTTGAGAGTCAAATGAAATAATGTTAGGAAACAGGCTTGGAGACATAGACATTAGGGTGAAGGGGGTCAAGTGATGAGGTCCGGCTATTTAAAACGAAGGGGAATGGAATACCTGATGGTTCTGACTAAAAAAACGATAATCGAGGAAAAACCCTAAGAGGAAACTATGAGAAGCTACCTAATAAAAAGAAGGAAAACACCAGAAATATGCAAGAGAAAACACCTGACAAAAAGTAGGCAAACGGAAACTGTATGGCAAACCCCAAATGGCAAAATTGGTCAGAAACTTATGTGGTAAGACATAATGAACCATAATCTAACCAGCAGAACCTGACAAAAACTCAAAATGTGTTTTAAAAAGTTGCCTTATCAAAACTAATGCAGCCGCTCTTTATGTGATTAACTATTTTTCTAAATATGACGTCTAGTATAAGCTATTTTAATCCATTGAAGCAGATCTATGTGGAGTTAACTCTTTTGAATATTAGCCTCTATAGATTTGGTCTTATCAATATCTTCACTCTGCTGATTTTGAAAGAAAATATGAATGTGTTGGTAATATTTTTTGCTCTTATTAAAAATAAACAGTCTCATTCTGCACTTACCACCTGGGGGCCATATAAAATCCGCCCAAGGGCCACTAATGGAAGTGGTTTCAACACCCTTGACTGAGAGGACAAACTAATACAGCTGTCCTCTGCTTAGCTTTTGTTACTGTTTTACATCATTGGTCTCAATAAAATGTGTCTCCAACAGTGTACCTTTCCATTTATTCCATCGATATTTTGGCAAAAGCACTCCTTGGTTCACTGTTGAAGATGATTTAACACTTTAACTGAATCGTTGAAGTTAAAGCAGCTGAATTTTATATCTTCTTATGGCTGCATTTTAAAAAGACACACACCCTAGTAAAACATTTTGTTACTGTGTTGTGGGGAAAAAATGAGAACACCATGGATTATTTCAAAACTTTTCCACCTTTTCCTTTTAAAAAGAACTAAACAATATTCAAATATAAACAAAGTGGAAAATGTAAAAATTATAAAAAAAAAAAAAGCCTAAGTGTGCCTAGTATGTTCTTTTGATTCACCTACAGGGTATCTAAACAACAACAGCTCTCAGGATTTAGTGTAATTCCTCACGTCCTCGTTTTGATCCTGGAGCTAAATGCCTGCTTTGCAAAGAGCTTACAGAGAGATCAAACTGTTCAAAGGTATCAGACAAGTGAAAGTTTATCTGCTGCTTTATTCATGTTTTCCTGTCTTACTTTATAAAACTGAAATCGTTTTAGTAAAAATGCTGCAAAAGCCCCCAACTTCCATCTAATTTTGCAGGTCTTGATGGTACATCTAACTTACTTACAATGGATGAAGGGGTGTCTAAGTGGCTACTAAAGGATTTTTAGAGGTGAGTGGTCAGGAAGGGGCCAATGTGCACAGAGGGGTGGCTGAAAATATGGCACCAAAATATCTTAGGGTCAATCTATACTAATTAAAAATCAGCCAACAAGAAAATGAACTTGCACAACCTATATTTTACAAATAAATAATTAAAGACAGAGCATATTTTCGTTAGGGTCCTTGCAGATAAAGCTATGTGCATATTTATACATTAGCGCTGTTTAAATGAATTTATGCTTCCACATAATATATACATTAAATGGGTTGAGCGATGTTCTTTATTTTTAGAAAAGACTGCTATGTGTCTACAGCACATTTGCAGTATATTATTGTAAATATATATTTTTTTTATATTCAGTTTTTGGTAGATATAGCAGCGTTAAAATGTCAAAGTAGGAGATTCCACATGATGGTATCACTGCTGCCACCATCAGACTTAGTGGAGAACTGCTTGTTCCAGGGTATGGAGTTAAATCCAAGGTGGCCACAGGGGTAGCCAATTATTGGTTAGGGGTGACCATGCCCCCCTGGATACCCCTCTAGATCCGCCCCTGATTATAGGGAATATTGAGTAGCAGAGATTCAGGTTTTATTTAAAGAACACAACTTTCTCACAGCAGTCTGAATAGAACCTTCACCATCAAGAACAAATATCCATTGGTGCCTGTATCGATGTCAAGAAAAAAAAAATGTCCACAGAGGCCTATTAAGATAAAGAAAATGTTTCTTTAATTTTAAAATATGACATAAAAGTGTGCAAACATTACTAAGACAGCTCTGCTACAGAAAATCAGAGAAGGGAGTATTTTTATTGATCATTGCCCGACTAGAAGAGATAAACAGAAAAACAGAGAACATATGTATGTATGGAGGATTTTATAAAAGTTTGCTACAAAACCTTCAACATGAGAAATGTAACAAATCAGACTACAATTGTTGAATCTCAATAATTCCTAGTTCAAGCATTTGACGCTTATAGTTTTCTACTTACTTTTACTTTTTTGTCAAAAATTAAATGATGACCGTCTCAAAATGCAAAAAAGCTATAATTGGGTAGGTGATAAAAATTAGAAATCAACAATTGCCACAAGTGCAACTGGAATGAAAAGGTGCATGTTTAAAACATGTCAAGTTGTTTAAAATTTGCAGTTTTATAAAAGAGAGCTTTATTTAACTTGAATGCATGTACTGTTCTATTTCTAAAACTGTTTGCACTTTTCATATATATGTTGAAGATGCTCATCTAAATCATCAATTATTCTAATTTGTAAAAAAAAAAATATAATAATAATAATAAAATAATAATAATAATGTATGCTACTATGGTCATTTAAATAACTGAACACAATTTTTATTTTCCTTATGTGGTAACTTTGGCCTTAATATACTATTGCTTAGTTTTATTTAACTTTTTATATTTTTACCTTTGTGTGAATCTGCATACCTCTATTTTATTTGTCACTTAGTTGTCAGTACAACTGAATTTCCCAACTAATCTAATTTGCTTCTCTTTCAAATGTTGTTATTCTTTAAATTTTCAATTGAATCTGACAAACAAGTCTCATCGTAAGGAACAGTATGTTTTTTGAATTGCCTTTTAACTGTTTAAATTTGCTTTTCTAATGATTTGTTCTTACAAAAAGATATTGTAGTGAAACACACTAGTCAACAGGGGGCGCTAATAAGTCACAGAGGAAGGGTGACAGTGGCGTTAATCCACAGAAGAAGGTGATCGCTAAGGGACAGTTCAAACCGCTACATCTCCAGTTTGGCCCAGAAAGTGGGATTTTTTTCAGTAGTAAACCCAAACGCTGCGTCTTTATTAACTTATCCTGTTGCTTTCAGACGCGATCCTTTCGGTTGACAATGATTTACTGATGGAGAAGATGTGATATGATGCATCTGTTGGTGGCGGTTTGTTGATCAGGTGAAGCAAACGGAGCCGAGGAGGAGTCTCCGAAGAGGTGAGGCAGCCCCTCCTGCTAAAGGCTGCTACATGATGGCTTCACTGCTCCGAGGGAGGAAATAATATCTTCTGTTGTTTTCTTTAGAGGGTCGGGATTAAATAGTCCGGTTTCTGTTGAGTTTTATTTGCAGCATTGTTTTCCGACATGCTGGGCCCTTTATGCTAAAAGCAGCAGCAGCAACTGTCGTTTATAATAACTGCAGTGGTGAGGAAAAGCTATAGATGTATATATATGTCAGATTTGACATTATTATTTAACTTTTTTTATTTTCATTCACTTTATCATGATACACGATCATAGTATAAATAAAACCTGAGCCGTTCTCTGTGATTATTTACTCTACTAATGCGAATATTATCATATGACCTACTAACATAGCAGGGTCAAAATAACCTCTTTGACGGTTGTAGCTTAAATGATCAAAGCCAGATGCGTTGTTAAGACGAAAAATAAATCTGATATTCACAATTCCAGGAGGATGTCTCAAGGAACCACAGAATATGTATTTTAAAAACAAGTTTCAGAGACAATTATATAAAAAAAAAACACAAACATATGTGCTGAATGATTTGTTAATAATAAACTGCTCTATATATTTCAGGTTTAAAGAGGTATAAAGAGCAGTTCCTAGTAAGTAGAAGTAGACCTACACCTTTAAGTAGAAGCTACTTAAAGGTGTAGTGGAGGGTTTTCACAGATTTCTTAAGACCCACCCTCTCCACTTAAAAAAAAATACACATGCACAACCCTGGACTCACTCCCGATAGGGAAAGTGTGCAAGAGCCCATTTCTCCTCGTGCACACCCTGTTTAAAAGTTGCTGTTCTCATAGCTCATACAAGCTGACAGTACCTGAAAGTCCATCATAACCCCTAAATCTCTCAATCACTATATAGAGCGGGAACTATATAGTGAACTCTATGGTGAACTCAGTTAACTGACCGTTTGGAGAGATGATCACTCCTTTTTGCTCCCCGTTGGTAACCCGTCCACTGCGCGGTGCCATATTTGTTATTAGTCGGGTCGCTGTGACAGCAAATCCCATAATGCTTGGCGAGGGGAGAGCTCTCTGCGCAAAGTATTCCTGGATATATTTTTTTCATTTTCAAAGAACCGCTGTGAGAAAGGTGACCTTCAATGACTGTCTGAAACCATAGCTCACCACAGATATACACCTGAAAGTTCGCATGCGCAGAAAAAAGATAGCTAACGGGACGAGCATGTCGAACGGCCTTTCGTAAACATATCACCAGAATGATTGACAATAAGGAGGACCATTTATTGAGATGATCCACCCGGAAAAAGAAAATCCTCTACTATACCTTTAAGTCCTATGCAGCCAAACAAGCCCACATCATCACATGTCCATTACTGTGCTTGAAAGTTGCTATGAGGTGTTTGTGCTAATGCTTATGGAGCTGCGCTTTATTGCAAACCTTCAGTATTTTGAACTTATCTTCCTAAAGACTGTTTGAAAACCAAGATAATTCTACTTCTTCGTTTAAAAAAAAGTTTTCTTCTTCAACCTTCCTAAAGAAGTCCTATTTGTTCATCCTTTATCAGTTTGCCTTTTGATGGACCCAATCTAAGCCCTGTAGAGATTTCAGCCTTTTCTCGAGCGTTTTACGGTCGGTGTTAATTTGCTGTGATGTAAACTCCTGGGAAGAGGAGCAGCTTTCTTATGTTTTCCCCTTGTGAAAGGTCTTTCTAATCCATACAGTACCTGCTAAAAAACACATTTATTGTTGTGAATGTCATCCAATTCAGGGGTTGTTTTAACCTACTTCTATACAGCAGATCAAAAAAATGATCCAAACTTCTACTTTTGTCATGATGGTCAAACATTAAATCATGTAACAACAGCAGGGATGTGCTTCTCGTTTCGAAAAGTACTATTAACTGAAATGTTTTGACTTTTTTGCCTCTGTTAGTTAAATATTGTATGTTTTTTCTCCACATGAAGTCCTTAAAGCCATCAAATCACAGCTGAGTCACATTTGCTTGTACTTAAAACTAAAGGAATGTGTTTTTTTTATTGCAGAAGTCCTGTTTTAAACCTAATTAAGCCCAACAATCTCAAACTGGCTGAAATGGACGAGCAAAGTGTAGAGGTGTGTATTTATATCCCCTTTCTGTATCGTCCAAACTGTACAGTCAATTGATTTGTTTTCATTTCTATTTCAATGACATTTAAATACGTGTCCAAGAAGTTGGCCCTGCTGCTGCAGTTGGTGTTGGATTCATCCTCTGTCTCTTTGCAGAGCATCGCCGAGGTGTTTCGTTGCTTCATCTGCATGGAGAAATTGAGGGATGCTCGCCTGTGCCCGCACTGCTCCAAACTCTGCTGCTTCAGCTGCATACGGGTGAGTGTGGCTCCAAGGGGCAGGAACTGGGCTGTTTTTCCTGCAAAGCTCCCTGCTTGAATCTGCTGTGAGCAAAACAAGTTATGTAACTGTTAATTGGGAACAACCAAGTTTGTTATAGACAAGATAATAAAACAGAATAGTCTGTACAAAAAGCAGTTATGAAAAAGGTGATCCATGATTTTCATTTTAAGCTTGGGTCTCTTGTTTGACAGCGATGGCTGACGGAGCAGAGAGCACAGTGTCCACACTGTCGGTAAGAATGTTTCACCCTAATATCTACTCATAGATTCTCACTTTCAGATTTTTCTTTTTATTTAAGTCCTTTATCTCCACCTTAAGATAACAGTGCAATATTTTTATAAAAATAATTTTGTAAGAAAAAAAAACAAGCCCCAACCCCAGGAAAGAGAGCTATAGGCACCAAAACTATTGAGTTTGTTGCAGTGGTAAACATTCATTAAATGATTCCTTTAACAGCGTTTGCATATGTTATATTATATTTGACACAATTTAACATTTTTATATTTAAGGAAGTCCAGATGTTTATTCTGCCAGGATCCAAACAGTGTGTAGAAAATATATCTGGCAGAAATTCCTTAAAGGACACCAAAAATAGTTTTATTTAGTGAATAATGAGAAGAAAATGTGTAAGAATAAGCAGAATAACGGGGGGGAAGCCATCTTATTTATAAAGATACACTTTGAACAATCAGCAAATGTGTTTTTGTACTGTGAGTATTCCAGCTGTATTTGGCTGAAAAAACTGTCATCTTACATTTAAACTCTTTTATGCTGGAACCAGCTTCAGGGTTTAATTTACATGAGCTTAATGTAACATTTCTTCACATGCCTCAGTTGTGGATTATGTTTTAAGATCTAATCGGATGTGCTTTTTGTTGTGCCACAGCGCTCCGCTGCAGCTGAGGGAGCTGGTGAACTGTCGCTGGGCAGAGGAGGTCACTCAGCAGCTGGACACCCTGCAGCTCTGCAGCCTCATCAAACACGAGGACAATGACAAAGACAAGTGAGCGCCTCATAAAACCCGTTCACTTCTTTTGTTCTGCTCTTAACATTTGCCCCATTTACACTAGCCCTATGAAATCGATCCGTGGCGAGTTCAGACCGAGCTTGGATCAGTTAACCGTGCTGAGCTTGGTTCTTACCACCAGTCACGCTAGCATGCTTTTTTGCCTACTATCGGTGGTCCATGATACTGCAACTCTCAAGGCGGGAATTGTGTAAAAAAAATAGTGGCGTCCATAACATTCAGGTACTTATGTGTCTGGATAACTTCCTCCGCCCAAATTTCAATGAGAGCCTCTCATCCCATTTACACTACCCTTGAAAAACTGTGCCGAGGCCGGTCCGAGCTCAGTAACTGAGATAACTTATCGTGTGTAAATGGAAAGCAAACTGAACTGAACCGAGCTAGACACAACCGGACCGCACTAACTGCAGACCAGTTCCAGAGATGGGCTCGGCTCGGTTTTTCCCTGGCTCGGTTCTCTGATAACAAGAGCGCCAGAGCAGAACGCGTCATCTCCATCTGGCTGCACATCCCGATTCACACTCCATTCCACTACTTGGCGGTAATGCCCCTCCAGAAGTTGCTTGCCATTTTGATTTGCTTGATTCCCTCCTTCTTCTTCTTCTTCTTCTTCTTCTTCTTGTGTTTTATGGTGGTTGGCAAACAACTTTTGGTGCATTACTGCCACCAACTACTTGATTTCCTCCTTTGATACTGGCAGTAATACCGCAGATCGTCACTAGGAGGCGAGGAGTCGAGGAACCGAGATGACGTGTTGTGTAAACGGTCGTCAAAACCAAGCTTGGCCTGGTTAACTGGACTGGTCTCGGCATGGATGAAGAAATCTGGGAACTGCAAAGCTGGTCACGCTGGAAAACCCGCAAAATGAGTCAGCTGATTGTAAATAGGAGATCATGCGGTCTGCTCATGCGCTCTTTGTTATCAGAGAAATGAGCCACAGATGAACCGCGCTGAGCCCTACTGTTGAACTAGTACTAGATTTGGTGCGGTTCGGTTGTTTCTGCCACGGTTCAGTTCAGTTGCATTCCATTTACAATCATTGGTTATCTCGGTTACCTGTTCTCGGCACGGTTTCACAAGGGTAGTGTAAATGGTGCTAATAAATGAAGAAGCATCCCTGGTTCCACAGATATGCTCTGAAAGACCTTTAAGGAGTAGCTTTTTTTTTAATTAAATTTTTATTAAGAACAACATATAAAATGCACAGTTGATCTGTTCACAAAAAGCAGTATAGTCATGTACAATGTACAACCTTCCATTCCGTTTGTTATATTGATCCATACAACATAGCACCTCGTGTGGTTATCCGGTATTTAGTGTTCGTTTTTTTTTTTTTTTGTCTTCCCCCAACCCGGTTCCTCTCAGAGGAATAGTGAGGGAACAGAATGAACAATACAGTGTTTCCACTGAGTAACTAATTAAGGAGTAGTTTTAAGAACCTAAAAGGCAGACATGATCATTTAAAGTACCTTGTTTAGAAAGTTGGGCTCAGTATTCCAAGATTGAGCTCATTTAAATTGAATCCAAAATAAGTTATTTACATTTTCAAAAGAGTTTTTGAAAACAAGACTAAACTGTAATGTAGGACTGTTGTTCTAAATTGCATTATAAAGAAAGAAAAAACATGGTCACCCTCTGATGTCTGCTCCTTCTGTTATTTCTGAGCAGATGTGAGAACCACCATGAGAAGCTGAGTGTTTTCTGTTGGACTTGTAAGAAATGCATCTGCCACCAGTGCGCCCTCTGGGGAGGAATGGTAACATTTACAGCTTTTTAAAATAAAAATTATACTTTGCAGTAAGTTAAGTGATTAGAAGGTGGTTGTTTCTATGTTGGGGTTTCTTCTGACTTCGATTTAGTCCGACACCAAAAAAACCAGAAGCAACAGTCAGCATTTCATAATTTTTCCAGTCACAGTTTGAGATGAGCTGCACATTTACATCCAAGTAGCTGCAGGCTCTGAGTGATGGATGTTTTGTTGCCTGCAGCACGGCGGCCACACCTTTAAGCCTTTGGTGGAGATATACGAGCAGCATGTGACCAAGGTGAAGGAGGAGGTGGGAAAGCTGCGGCGCCGCCTCATGGAGCTCATCAGTTTGGTGCAGGAAGTGGTGAGGAATCCTTACTAAGTGATATGAGGCTGAAATTATGGTATCACTTTGCATTCATAATGCATCTTTCAACATTATGCTTCCACATTTAGATTGTGTGGAAACTGATCTGAATAAAAAATTGGATTGTTTTAAAAATAAAGGTTCCCTTTAACAAATTCATAGAAAAAGTAATGTTTCTGTTTATTAAAGTTTTTGGATTATGGCTTGACATTTAACCTATGAAAGTTTGATTTCTCTAAAAACAAAAAAACAGGTGAATCAACCAAAATAAACCCCCAAAAAATCCTCATGGATTTGATGTAAAATTGAACCACCATTGTAAGTAAGGTAGCAGACTGTATTATAAGGCATATTTTATATACTGTTGTGCTGCATTCACACCAAATTCATTTTGGGTGTCAAAAAAAAAAAAAAAAAAGCAAATGCACAACCAGGCTCGTATGAAGCTGATACGCTGGCTTTTGATGAACAAAATGGCAGAAGAACATTTTTTTTAAACATTTGCCTCCTTATTTGCAAAAATAACAGGAACCCTGTGTCTTTAGACTCTCTCATTGACTCATTCTGAGCGCTTGCAGGCAGGTAAAAACAAAGCAGGAGTGGAGTGTCCATGTTCTGAAGGATTCCAAAACTTGTCCAAGTATGCACACATTATCCAATAAAACTCAGCATCATCGCTGCTCCGGTCCGTGCGTAGGAGCCTTACTGGCTCCAGGAAGATCAGAACTACGTTTCTGGGTCAGTCTGATAGTTTGCATATTAAGGATAGATATGAAAGTCACCTTCGACATGCTGAAATGTCTTTGCCTAATTAGCCAACAGAAAAAGAAACATGATATAGATTTATAACAGAGGATAAAGTTTCTCTCCTCTGTGAAAAAACAAGATGTCCTGTTTTATTTGCAAGCTAAATGAGTCCCCCCCCCTCCCCGAAGTGATGTCTTGGAAAATGGAGCATTTCAGGAAACGGCACGACTCCGCATGAAATGAGAAACAGTTAATGACCCATTTCATGTTGAAAGTCAGAACAGAGTCTAAAAAATTCCATTTAGGTTTTTTTTTTCTCAGGTGTGTCACTGAGTTTTAATGACATATCTAAGAAAAAGAAGCTATTTGTTACTGACTGCTTTTAACGTCAAAAAGCTGCAGAAACCATTAACCCTCCCCAGCTGTTGCTGTGGTCTTTATTAATCAAATTCACCAGAAGACCCTTTAGTCAGTGTTCTTACAAGGAGCGTCCTCTAGGGGGCACACACTGATTTTGTTTTTGTGTTTGCCGCCTCAGGAGAGAAACGTAGAGGCTGTGAGGGGAGCGAAGGACGAGAGGGTCAGAGAGATCCGGAACGCGGTGGAAATGATGATCGCTCGTCTGGACAACCAGCTGAAGAACAAACTCATCACTCTCATGGGTAGGAGACCTGCTTCCACAGATGAACTGCAACAGATCTGGAAACTCTGGAAGTTAAGACGCTTTACTTGAGTCTGAACTTAAGTGAAAAAGGTCACATTAAATCAATAAAACTACACGGCCTCACATCTGATTCTGGAATTTGATATAGGAAGGAGGTTGGTGAATAAAATCATCCGCATGGCTCTAAAATGCCTGGGAGATTAGTCCTCTAGTGTTATGAATTAATGTTAGTTTGAAAGCTGAAACTCAGCCCTACTAGACTCTCCTCCTCCATCTATCTGATCACTACCTGCAGGGAAAGGCCTGTAGAGCTTTAGGAAACGGTTGGGGTTTTATATGTCTTTGTGGTGAGATGACCACCTTTAAGAAACAGATCGGTACCATCTTAAAAGTTTTGTACACGTCAATAATTATTCTCACTCTTCAATATTTGATCAACTAAAGAGGAAAAACTCCTATTTATTAGGGAGGCAGTGTGTGTTTTAGTTTTATTGTGCAGCTCGTTTTAGCATCTGTTTCAAACTATCGTTTGTATGATAAAGAATTAAAAAAGTTTTTACTTTTTAGCTTAACTTCAGCTGTTTATTGCTTGCTTTTATTCTTTTGTCTGTTTCTTGCAAGTAAAAAAAATAAGTCAGGTAAACCGTCTCCTTTCTTCAGTTTCTTTGACATGGCGAAGGATTAGTTGGCAGCAGTTCTCCCTACGCAGGTCGGAACATGAATTCCTCAGTATCAAACTCTCCACTGTCATGTTGGAGCTCTTTTGTTTTGCATTACACATCTGAAAAGATTTCATGTTTGCTTTAAAACGCAGCCCGAGGCTAAGGTTTCTTTTCTTCTTTTTTTTTTTTTTTTTTTCGAAACAAAACATTTCAAATCCGTGCTGAAAGCAGCCGAGCCGCCATTTATAGACACGACTATTACACATATGAAATATTTATCCGGAGCGAGCGGATGCCCGCTCTTAGCAGTGCCCACACACACAATCTGCACCGCCGCCCACTCACACACTCAGCAGCCCTCCATCAGGGCCCACATTCAGCTCCACATTCTCCTCCCCAACAGGCCAGAAGACGTCCTTGACCCAGGAGACAGAGCTGCTGGAGTCTCTGCTGCAGGAGGTGGAGCATCAGGTCTGTTGTTCAGCACAGATCAACACCTTCATTCATTGGTATCCTAAACAATCCCAAAGCTGCTTTGTCATGATGTCACTGTTCTGTCACAATCACCCCAATTCTTTATTTTAGCAGAAAAGTTTAGTTTTAATTAATGGGAAAAAACTAAAACCCATTTGGGGCCTTAAAAACCTTAAGCTCAAAGATTAGAATCCTGGTAGGAAACATAACGTATAAAATAACAGTCAACACTTAGCAGCTTGTGTATTAAAGCCTCCTTCATGAAATGCATTTAGTGTAAAAAAAAATCTTGCATTGCTTGGGTGTAAAATGATAATTATGGGTTATATTAATGGAGCTGGAGGCGAATGTAAAATAAGCTTAGAAGTGAAGTTTAATGTAAGGAAAATATTCAATATGCTTGTCTAAAACTCAAGGAACAAAAAGACTTATAATTAAAAGATTATCCAGCTGTTGTTTCTATTTCCTACGTCTTTTTTCTCGCTACAATCATCAGGATTTCAGTTACTATTGAGTTTCTGAATTTACCCTTTTAAAAATTGTCCAGAGAGGTGCAGAGAAATCTACAAATGCCAAATAATACGGACTGTTGGTCAGATAGAACAGATTCGTGACAGAAAGTTAGCACATTTATTAACCCACAGGTTCATAGCTGAGTGGTTTCACAGCACGACCTTTTCTGTTTGCATGCGTTTGTGTTGAGCAGCTTCACTCGTGCAGTAAGAGCGAACTGATCTCTAAGAGCCCAGAGATCCTGCTCATGTTCCAGCAGGTCCACCGTAAACCCATGCAGTCGTTCGTCACCACGCCAGTCCCCCCCGACTTCACCAGGTAACACAATATCACACCTTCAGTCCGTTTCACGCCTGATTATAATTAACTGAACACAATCGCTCTTCATGTACTTCTGTGTTGTTTTTAGTGAGCTGGTTCCTGCTTATGATTCAAGCACTTTTGTACTCGTCAACTTCAGGTACTTCTTTTAATGTCTGCCTCTTTGCTCCCTCTCTTCTGCGAAAGGTGCTTTAGCTCGGCCTCCGACATTTGTCTCCAATCACTTCATAATATTTAGCAACTTCTGGTAGAAATGTGGAACGGCTTATGCTTTGTTTACTGGAAGGTATTAACTAAAACGAACGAATGAATGATGAAAACTAGAATTGAAATTTTTTTTTTTAAATGAAATTGAAAAATAAAGTAGATTGTCCTAAAAAAAACTAAAAACTGAGTTTACAGACCAAATAAAATTAACTGAATTTTCAGACAGAATATCCTTAATTTTCATTTGTGTTTTTATCATAATCTATTATGAGAATAGAATAGAAATTTCCTTTATTGTCCCACGATGGAGAAATTCTTGTGTTTATAGCAACAAAGAGATTATAGGAAATAGAATATCAGGTCTAGTTTTTGGTTGTTTTCTCTTTTTTTTCCCAGTCAGGTACACCACTGGAAAACAGGAAGTTGTGTTTTAACTATTCAACTTGAAGTAAAGTGTGTATTAAAGTTGTTGGGTGCATTTATTGCATATGGATCATTAGTGGCGTTAAAACAGTGACACCAATGATTTTGGTAAAAACAGTTAATTATTATACATAATTATTTCTCTACTAAATAACAAATGGAAAAAAGTGTAGAACAAAGAAATAAAATATTATAATAAGCCAATAGGGTGCAATGATTCAATCAGAAAGCCTTTGTATGTGACCAGCTGATGGCATAGAAATCCAAAGATTCGCAAGCTTTTTGGATTTCTATGCCATCACACTTCTCACTTTATGCTAAAGCTTTAAAGTGACAAGACCCCTTTAAAGCTTTAGCATTGTTTTTTTTTTCCTGAGATGCTAATTACTGTGGAGGTTGCTGTTACTTTAGTTTACCTTTTTATTTCTCAATTATCTTTTAGAAATGCTCCCCTTAAAGGTATAGTAGAGGATGTTTTTTTTGCAGGTGGATAATCTAAATAAGTGGTCCTCCTAACTGTCAGTCATTCTGGTAATATGTGTACGTAAGCCTATGTGCTCATCCCCATTTTCACCTACTGGTGGTGAGTCTGACATAGTGGAAAAATTGCTAATCTTCTTTTGGAAAGTAAGTTTGTATGAGCAATGCAAACATAAACTTGTCAACAGAGGGTGCACGAGGAGAAATGGGCTCTGCATGCTCTCGCACAAGTTTAATAGACGTTCCCTCTCGGGAGAGTGTTCAGGGTTGTGCATGTTCATTTTAGGAGAGTGGAGAGGGTGGATCTTTTAAAAAATAAATAGCAAAAATCCTCCACTATACCTTTAATACATTTATTATCAGCAGATGTTCACTGATACTGGGTTTTGACGTGTGTTTCTCTGTCTGTAGCACTTTAAGGCAACGGGCCGACCCGGTCTACAGTCCTCCTCTGCAGATATCTGGCCTCTGCTGGAGGCTTAAAGTCTACCCAGTAAGTCCGTAACCAGTTTTTAAGTGTTTCCTCTGAGTTTGGACACTTTTTAGAAATTACATATACCGGTATAAGGTTCTGTTTATAGCTAGTAACTATAGTGTGGTATTTCTTCAGGACGGTAACGGCGTTGTCCGTGGAAACTATCTGTCCGTGTTCCTCGAACTCTCTGCTGGACTTCCTGAAACGTCAAAGTAGGAATGTTTCTTTGAAAAAAAAAAAAACACATTTTTTTTCTTTTCTTTTATTTGCACCCAAATTCTACTTTAAGGCCTCCAAAAGGTTTAATTGATTATAAGGATTTTATTTCAAAGGCTTTAAATGTTTTGATATTTCTCATTTTCTGAAAAGCAACTCAAACTGAAGATGACTGGTTTTGCATGTGAGTTACCAACATTACTTTGGTTTCCAGTGGAATCCTTCCTCCATTATTAACATCCAGCTTGACCATCATAACGATAGACACTTTGCCGTCTTTGTCAGATTGATTGAAAATATTTATTTGGTTTTTCTTTCAAACTTTGAGGCATTTCGAAGTTGATTTGTTAAAAACCCACGCTGTAATAAATCTCTGATTTCCAGAGGTTATTATAGGCAGAAATCACTTGTTTATATTTGTTGTTCAAATATATTTAAAATGCCGCACTCTTAAAATAATATACGATTTTGCCAAAGTTTCAGGTTTTTAAAGTCTGTTTGCTAAATAACAAAAAAGTTACTTTTTTCTTCTCTTTCTATATAATGGGTATAATCTAAATTAAAGGCCAAATTTACCTGATTTGTTTTGGAAATGTTTGCATAAGGGTTTTTTCTACCACCTAAAATTTTGGTTATCAACCTAAATTCTTGTTATTCTTTTACTTTTGAGCCTAAAGTTCTTTAAAATCTAAATATCCCTGTTAGGTTGATCAGCACCAGCAGATTAGATTAAAAAGTTTACCCTTAAGGTTTTTAAAAATAATTTTGATGTTATGTGCCAACAAAATTAACTATAAACCTTTAATGGTTTCAAAATAAAACACCCTTCAGATTTGGAAAAAATAACTCAATTGCGAACATTGGATGTTAGTTATTCTTTCTGTGCAGTCCGGGACCGAATGACAGATGGACCGGTACCGGCTTAGAGGACCACTGATCTAGAGTGCTCAATAAACCCCCTTGATGCTTTTTCTGATGATGTTTGCATGCTGAGCAGCTTACCTGCTAAGCTAACGATGGCCTGTTTGGTCTTTGTTTTGATATCACACCTTGTGATTTTAGTTATTTTTGCTCTGACAAATATTAGTTTGTCCTCCTACCTTCCTGCTGAAGGCTGTTGACAGTGTGAATAGTATAATGCACAGACTGGAAGCTGCATTTCAAAGGGTTGAAAATCACTTAAAAGTTTAGTAAAACCCACAAGAATGTAATGGTTACACCAATAAAAATGTTTGAAGTTTATGATTCCCTTTGCTAAGTTATTGATAAAAAAAACCTTTGTGAAGAACCAATGTGTGGGAACCAATCTGCTTTTATTCTGTTTAGATATGAGTATCGTGTTGAGATGGTCCACCAGGCCTCCAGCGACCCGACCAAGAACATCATCAGAGAGTTTGCTTCAGACTTTGAGGTTGGTGAATGTTGGGGCTACAACCGCTTCTTCAGGCTGGACCTGCTGGCCAGCGAGGGCTACCTGAACATGCAGACCGACACGCTGGTGCTCCGGTAAGCTCATGCTTCACAATGATGCCTCATTTTCTGTCCCGTTACTATAAAGTAAAGAAACAAATAGCAGCAGTTTGGTTTGTTTAACATTGTGCAGCTACCAGGTTCGCTCCCCAACGTTCTTCCAGAAGTGCAGAGATCAGTACTGGTATATCAGCCAGCTGGAGTCAGCCCAGAGCGGCTACATCCAGCAGATCAACAACCTCAAAGAGGTAAGCCGTGAACCGAATCTTTGGGTTCTTTTCATGCGACGACCTGTTTAATTAATGTGTCGGATCTCAGAGGCTGGCCATCGAGTTGTTTCGCCGCCAGACATCCCGCAGCTCCTCGCCCCCTGACCTGAGGCTGGCTGGTGGCACCACCATGTCTGAGAGAGACCCTCGCTCTGTGAAAAGTGACGACGATGGCCAAACCACCCTGAGCCTCTCTAAGAAAGGAGATGAAGAGGAAAGGACGCAGCATGACGATTCAAATGTGAGGCTTACATGATACTGCGTCTCACCGAATTGGTAGCTGATGGATTCTTAGATCAAAAATTTATATTGGTAAAAATATTGTCTTGAGGAAAGAAGGGTGAGCTTGTAAATTTGTCAAAATCTGGAATAGTTCTGAGCAACACTTTATTTTTTAACAAGTAGGCATAAATTAGTTTTACATGACCTGCAGTTTCAAAGCCCAAATCTAGACTCTGTAGGTCTGTAAGGTTCAGAGATTGTCTGTTTGTTTAGGATCAGACTTAATCCCGACACTTATTTGTTTTTTTACCTGTAAGTAGTGCTGCAGGATTAATCTAATTGCAATCCAATGCTTTGCAATTATGTAATTGCATAAAAGACTGCAAGTTTTACATAAAGCTTATGAAGCGCATAATTGGAAAAAGCTGGACGAAACAATTGAGACTGATCATAGAAAAAAGCCCCGCCCAGTTTTTGAAACTTGAGCGACTGCCTGAGAGTGCGACACCAGCCCAATGTCAGCGTGGCCGATCAGGAGTGAGCGAAACCTGGTGAGACAGCGCAAGGCATTCCAGAGGAGGTATACAAGAGACCGATAGAGAGATGTGCGCAAAACTGGTTAAAATTTTGCAAAAGGGCCTAATTAAATGGTCCATTAGAGTGAAACTTTTTTTTTTCTTCTCTAAAAAATTTTATTTTCTTTTTCTGCTGTTGCTGCACCTTTTTCTTCTTTTTTAGAAAATTATGGATATGCAGTACTGTCCCCAAGGCACAAACCTTGATGCTTGCTTTGAAGTGTGTAAATATATATCCACTTGACTTTTGCACAACACAAATAATGGTCCGAACCCCATTTATAAGGGAAGAAATTCCACTTATTAAACCTGACAGGGGACACCTGTGAAGTGAAAACCATTTCAGGTGACGACCTCTAGAAGCTCATCAAGAGAATGCCAAGAGTGTGCGAAGCAGTAATCAAAGCAAAAGGTGGCTACTTGGAAGAAACTAGAATATAAGAAATATTTTCAGTTGTTTCAAACTATTTTTTAAGTATATAATTCACCAGGTGTTAATTCATAGTTTTGATGGCTTTAGTGTGAATCTTCAATTTAGTTATGAAAATAAAGAAAACTCTTTGATTTAGGTGTGTCCAAACTTTTGGTCTGTACTGTGTATGACAAATTAATTGTGAATAAGAGAAAACTAATTCATCTATTCATTTAGTTTCGCTGTTGGTTTTTATGAGGAAAATGTGGAATATTTGATAGAATAGAAATGTCTAGTAGAACCATTAACACACACAACATAATAGTTTAACAACCGTAAAAGAAGGACGCCGATTTCTGAACATTGACTTTGGAAAGTTAAGGAAGTTTTGCATTCCTGGCTTTGCAAACAAAAGCTGTGATTAGATCATCTAAATGCAGGGATTTTATCTCGCTGTTGTTCAGGAGCTTTCGGATGGAGACCTTGAGGTGGACTGTCTCACTGAAGAGGAGGTGAACCCGCTGGATGGAAGCAGCACCTCAGGAAGCTCCACAGCTACTAGCAACACAGAAGAGAACGACATAGACGAAGAAACCATGTGAGTGCAATTAGCTTCTTAAACTTCCAGAAATCAACGTTTGCTCATAATACAGCTTCAAAGCCTCCTGTAAACTTTGCTCAGGTCAGGGGAAAATGATGTCGACTTCATCGGGAACCTGGAGGCAGAAGAAGGAGAGCTTACTGAAGACCTGGCTGGAGCCACAGGTATGATCCTAACAGCAGGTGTTTTACATGATTCATTACATGCATAGTAACCCTGCTCTATGGAAGCGTCTCCATCCTTATTCTCTGCTAATTTCCATCAATGCCTCATAAAAGAGTCACGCTCCTCAGAACTGCACCCATGCAAAGTTTGACTTTGCCTCACCAGTAGACTTCCTCACATTTAGTGTTTGTCTGCATGCTGAGAGGAATGATAGCTTTTTATAGGGCAGCTCTTATAACGGGAGCTCATAAATCTTTTAACCTACCGTATAAAAGCAGAATTGTGTTTTCACTTCCATTTTGGTCTTTTGTTTATTTTTACATCCCTTCTATAAACTTCATTTTGTCTCCAGTTGTTCTAGACTGTTATAATCTGTAATAATAGAAGTCTGAAATATCCTTACAGGCTTAATTACTTAGTGGCTTCATGAGTTCATGTAATGTAATGAAACGATGTTAAGATGGCCACATGCTAATGACATTAACAGTAACTTCAGTAGACATTAACTTTGGGTCATATGACTTAAAATTCACATTCAGATTGACATAAAAACACTTTTTAAATCATTTATTTAGATAAAACAGCGATCACAACCAATCCCTGATCGTTATGCTGTAAAATGGTGCAAATCAACAGAAATAACAGCTAAAAATAATCCTTCATTAATATCAAAATACCTGGATGAATGTTATAATCTGTACTTCATGTAAAATTTTTTCTATATGACAAAATAATAATAATTGACAAAAAAAAACAACTCAAAAATGTACTGTAGTCCACAGTGATGCATTGGTTTCCAGCATCTTTGGTGGATTTTATTTGTTTTTTATAATACTTTCACCTCAGAGGTTTAATATGTGGCTGCTTTAACCATCTTCTTAAACCTGCTTTCATCCACTGTATCCAAATTAGCCATAACCTTGCTAAAGCACGTTGTAATGACTTTGCTATGTCTGCTTACGTAGCACCATTGTTTTTCTAACCCCCTGTGCAGCGGCTTCTATTTCGACAAAGCGCAAATCTCTACTGTAGGCTAAATTTATAACATTTCTAACATGTATTGCATTTACCTCGCAGCTCTATATTGATTGATTAATTGCTAGAAATGTATGGCTTGTTTTAGTGACACTTTTCTCTACTGATATTACAGAAAAACATGATTTAGAAATGATGATATATATAAAATAAATTAATCCCTGTAAAGGAATAGACCTAAAAATCCTGAAATTATTAAGTAGATTTGTTCAATGCAAAAATTCGATTCCCGGTCTGGGCTCTTTCTGCGTGGAGTTAGCATGTTCTCCCTGAGCATGGGTTCTCTCCGGGTACTCCGGCTTCCTCCCACAGTCCAAAAACATGACTGTTTGGTTAACTGGCTTCTTTAAATTCTCCTTAGGTGTGAGTGTGTGTGTGAATGGTTGTTTGTCCTGTTTGTCTCTGTGTTGCCCTGCGATGGACTGGCGACCTGTCCAGGGTGGACCCCGCCTCTCGCCCATTGACTGCTGGAGATAGGCACCAGCACCCTTCGCGACCCCAATTGGGACAAGCGTGTCAGATAATGGATGGATGGATGGATGGATGAAACCCTGTAAAGGAATTGACCTAAAAATCCTAAAATTATTAAGTAGATTTGTTCGTAGCAAAAAAAGATGATTGAAATCAGTCTTTGGAAGGCAAACAGGCCCACAGCCTCACAGATCTCCATCTATATCTTTGTTTTCTCTCTAGAATCATCTGCAGAGTTTGTTGTTGGTAAACCTACATCTCACCGAATCACATGGTTCCAGTTAAAGTCTCATTACTATTTAGTTTGAAATGTTGACTTTTGTGATGGTGGAACAGAAAATAATCCACCCGAAAGACCAGCTGCCATGAAGGGATCATCTAACGGTTGATCTGGACGCCCCTATCTCCTGCTGCTCTCTAGAACTAGGCTCACACTGTTTCACTAGGGATCATCTTTAACAATATGTTAGCAAAGTTGTGGTGGGGATCTTTAAGGGTCAATGATTGGTCTATCGGCATAATAGATCGGTAATAAATTCAGCCAAGGGATGTTCCGCGGAGCAGGAATAAAGGGTTAGCGGAACAACCTCAGGTTTAACACTGACTTTCAGGATTCATTCTTAGTTAGGCTAGTTACCATGGTAACATACTCTGAACAACAAACCTGCTCCAGGGTAGGCTAGCTTTTGGGAGCAGCAGTGTGGCCGTACCCATAGATGATCATCTCCCTGCCATCCCTGTGTATAAACCTCAGTTTTCATCTGCCTAACTGCAACAGCATGATCTCTGGCCTTTCTTACTTTGACGTGTAGTCAAGAAAAACAAGGAATTTTCATTGCAAGGTGAAAATCATGTCTCGTCTGAAAGCTGAGTGCTCCCTTTATTTAAGCAAACAAAGACATCAGCTGCTAAATCTGGAGTTTAGATTGTTCTTGTTTTGGAGCCGGTGGCTGCTGACAGGCCCTATAGCTGCTCCTCGGTGTGTTCTGCTGTGTTGGTGTTGAAAGGCATGAAGAGGATGAGTCATTGCTGGATCACAGTGCTCTCTGTTCTGCCTGCTGATATAGAAACACTCAGTGTTCCCTGTGCAGCATGTTTGATTCAAACACGGAACGTTGGTGCAGCCCGTTTGTAGCTGCTACTATAAAGTAGGTTATGTCTTTATATTGTTTCTTTGATATCAGAATTTGGGATTTTATTGTAGAAATTGTAATTATTTCTATTTATTTTTAAATAATTAGCCCTTGAACTCATCCAGTCTAGATTAATGAGGACTAAGAAGAAACCAGATCATCACCTCTATAGTTTAAATAGATCTACAGATGCTCAAAATTTTCCTAATTTATTTATTATATATTAAAGAAATATTTTAACATTTTTATCAAACCATAGATAGCAGAAAAATGAGGTTGGTTCATAAGATTAACTGTGCTGACAGTTTGGGTGTTAAATTAAAATTGTGAGCTGCATTTATTGTAGAGAGAATCAAATCAGATTTAAAGCTTAAAAATGTTAATTAAAAAATCATTAAGAAAAGATAATGGACAGAGTTTCTAAAAACAACTTAGTATTAAAGCTGAGGGCTCTGGAATATTTAGAGAAGTATGTTCAGGTAATTGCAATCAGGGAAAGATTTAGATGTAACTCCGGTCCTATAATCTTCCTCCATCCATCACCACTTCTCTTGTTGCTCTGAATGAAGTCAGTAAAAATCATGGAACTTAAATGTCTCTTGATAAAAAGCAAAGACGTTAATCCGAGGAAGTGTGCTTTCATATTGGCAGGTGGATCCACCTCCAGCATGCGTCTATCACATCGAGGCGCCGCCGCTGGTCGTAGCGGTGGTGGGAGCGCAGCTTCTGCTGCCCCTGTTGGGGGCGCTGTGGGGCCAGGCAGCAGCAGCCTTCTAGAAATTGACCCAGTCATCCTGATCCAGCTGCTGGACCTGAAGGACCGCAGCAGTGTTGAGTCTCTGTGGGGGCTCCAGCCTCGACCTCCAGTGTCTCTACTACACAGCCAAGGTCAGTGAACCCCCCCCCCACCAAAAAAAGATCATGGTAATAGGAGCTGCATGTCACAGTGAATTAGTTAACTTTAAAAGTAATATTTATGGATTTACCTTGATTCATGAATTAAAAAGGCAATTAAGGGACAGTCACAGGCGTGTAGACAAGTGAGTCAAAATAATTTTCCAAGCACCTGAAATTTAATTTCTGATTTATAAAAAGGCAATACTAGAAATAAAAAACTATGATTAGTCGAATAGCTGGAAAAAAAAGAATGCATAGGTAGCTGGGTTTATTAAAAATGATAATTAGTTTTTGTTTCGAAATATATTTTCATGAATATTGTTGTTTAAATGCAAACTATATTTGTCATTTTTTGTTAAGTCCATGAATTCTACTTATTAACTGTTCCTTAAAAGTGAAGCAAACATCCAACATCTAGTCAAATATGAAACATCAGAAGTAAATCTGCAGAAGAGAAACCGCAATGAGGAAAACACTACAGATGTATGTGTGCTGTAAAGAAATATTCAGGCACATTGGTAAAATCAAAATAAAGAAACTGTTAAGGGAAAAAAAATCTATATTACTACATAGTAATAGATCAAGCTAAAAAAAAAGTAGCATTTATTGTTCATTTACAATTAATAAAAAAATACATTTCAAACTCACCAAAATAACTTTAGGTTTGAGTTCAGGACTCCTTCTGACTGCATTCTCTTGACCAATATAACTGTGCTCTAAATGAAAAAGTGACTTCATCTTCATCAAATTCCTTAGGACATCATCTCCTCCACAATGAGGCTGAAACTGATGGTGGAGGAACAGAAACCTCTAACTTCTATATAAACATACAGCCAATCTGTGGTGCCATTGTGGTTGGATGATAGAGAAAACAGGTAGCTGAGTACCAAACCACAGCTGCATCGTGTTTACTTGTGTTTTAATAAAGTTTTTAAAGTTGCGTTAAAACAATGTTTAGCTTTCATTGAGTGAACCTCACTAAGCCTGACATATCAATGACTGGAAATCTGTTCCAGGTGTCCTAAAGTAGCTGTGCCAAGGAAATGCATTTTATATGTGAGCCACAATAAACAGATAAACCAGGTTGGAGTTAAATCTCTACATAAGAACATCTTTACATTGAACTTTTCAGTTTATTAACAGGTGGTAACAAAACTATAAAAAAAAAACAAAGCAAAACTGTTAACCTTGCTTTCTATGTCCAAAGGATAAAAGTTTAGGTTTTGTACTAAAGTTTTGTTCCTAAATGATCTAAAACTATTACAGGAAATTTGTTGTCCGTTGTGCAGAAAGAGACCATCAGGCCACTGTCAACGACCGTTTACAGCAGATCTATCTCCGCCTTCTGAATAAATCAAAGCCAGCTAAACATTTCTCTTTTTAAACTATCTCTTTGCTGTATTTTTATTTTTTTTATTCTCTGCAGCACACCCCCACTCAAGAAAAGAGCGAGAGCGGCGGCCGCAGGTGGTGCGGCGGTCTCCTCCAGACT
The DNA here is from genome assembly GCF_016077235.1 of Cyprinodon tularosa. Classification (NCBI taxonomy): domain Eukaryota; kingdom Metazoa; phylum Chordata; class Actinopteri; order Cyprinodontiformes; family Cyprinodontidae; genus Cyprinodon; species Cyprinodon tularosa. The sequence goes on from NW_024039353.1 coordinate 410,624, forward strand.
CGGGCGTCCTGATCCGCCTCAAGGCTCAGATGGCCGAGGTCCGCAGCAAGATGGCCGATGTCAAAAGTCAAGTTATGGAGGCGCGGGAGTCCGGGGAGCCCAGACCCGGCCCATCTGGTGGCTTCAGCGTGGAGGAGGCTTCAGCTCATTCTGGGAATCTGGAGCTGCCAGCTTGTCACAAGGGTGGTGAGCTGGAGGGGGCGGGGAGGGCAGCTGCGGCCCGATCCAGGGCCTGCCGACCCGGTAAGTACTGTGACAGAACCAGTCTAATTCACTATGTAATTGTTTATATAAGATAAAGTCCAGTGTTTAAAGGCTGGACTGGAGCTGCTCTCATCAGGAACTACATCAGGTTGATGTCAGCAGCTTTTGTTCCCTGCTGAGCTTTACTTTACGGTGCAAATATTTTAGGACCAATGAGCTTTCCATTAACTGTTCTATACATTTCACAGAGGTCTGTTAAGTAAAGGCTTTGAAGCGCCCATCCGTCCATTCATCTATTCATCTGTTCATTTGTCTTTCCATCTGTCTGCTCCTCTGTTTCATCCATCCATCCAGTTTGTCCTTTCATACACGTATCCATGTATCCATTCATCTGTCATTTGGCTAAAGGAGAAAAAGGCCTGAAACTTTTCAGAAGGCTGAACGTGTTAGAGCAATAACCTGAAACCCACCCAGGATACGCTTTATTTATTACACGACAGCTGAAGTTCAGTTTGTCCTTGGTGTGAAACAAGAATGTTTTAAAGTGAAATTACTTTATTTACATAAATCCTATGTTGCTCATGTTTACCAACTTTTCCTGTTTCTATATTTCCTTCATTTTTACGTTTTCTTATTTTTTTTTAAATAAAATGAAAACCTAAAACATAAATATAGTTAATTTGAGCTCGATCTTCCACAGCCGTCTATTAGTTGCATTGTAAATTCTTCGTTCTCTTCGTTCTGTTCGATGTTTCTGTCTTTTTTTTTTTTTCTCCCTGTCAGTTTTTTTGTAGAAGGCAAATATGTCCGCCTCTTGTCTCCTTCATATCTCGACTTAAACCCCTCCTACCTCCGCAGCTCTGAAGCGTTCCCTCTAGTTAGGAGTTTCTCTTTTAGATTATTAATAAACATAAAAATAAACTAACCAAAGAATGGATGAAGTTCACACAGCATTTTTATATTATTATACCATTTGTATTAAATAACTACATTTTTGTCAGTTCTTGTCAGAATTCCTGTTTTTTTTTCTATTTTTTTTTTTATATAATGCACCCATCTTCTGTACTCTGACTTATTTGCCATCTTGTCCTGTTTGCAGCGAGGAAGTCTCTGTCGCCTGTCCTGGACAGCAGCAGCGGATCTTTGCTCATAAAGAGGAGGAGTCCTGAGGAGAAAGATATGAGAGGAGCAGAAGCTTCTGCAGAGCTCAGCCTGCACCCTAAAGATGGGATGGGTGCTGTTGAGGGTCAGTAGGTTCCAGCCTTTTGAAACTCTCTCTGAACCTAATAATGTTTGTTGGACAATCAGGATACAGCAGAGAAAATGCTGTGCATGTATCTGCTTTTCTACAGAGCTGTGAGAGGCTGAACATTTGGTGGATAAAATAAAATGTTAGGAGCAGCTTTAAACTGGTGTTTAGCTTCTTACTATGAGGCATTGTGGTGGAAATCGGGCTGTTTTTAAAACCTGAGTGTACTTAACTCGTGATATTTTTTAAAAGCCTCTCTTCACTGCAGCTCTAAAAACATCCACTCTGCTCTCTGTGCTGTTGGAGTTCGACTGAAAATAGTCGCTGATTCTCAAGTGGCTCGTCTGTGTTAAACTGTGGGTTGTTTTAGCACTACTCACTGCTCGTCTCTTAACACCATTTTACTTTCGTTGCAGCACCACGTATTTGTATTTTTTCTCTTTACAACACATAGAATGTTGTTAAGTTTCAGCTTCAAATTTGCTAAGTTGTAAGATTTTTGGGGGGGATAATTATTTTTTTCTTTTAAGAGGCACCGGAGTTTTATATTTATTTTTATGAGGGACAAAAAATAAATAGATGAAAATGTATAAATATTCATATAAATAAGTAAATACTTGACCCATGGGAATCCCGAAAAAAAGGTTTTTCATTGTGCATTCTGGGTGATTCTCCCAGTTGAGCAATCATGATGAAGAAAATAGTTAGAACCACCCACCTCATTAACATACAGAGACAGACAAAATAAAAATAAATAAATGTGGAAAGGCAGAAATACAGAAATAAATGTTGGAAGAAATAAATAGGACTATAAAAAATGTTTAAATAAATTAAAAAATAAATAAACAAATAGGAGAATAATTAAAGGAGATAAATACACAAAAAATAAAATAAAAAAGAACTGTCCATTTTTGTGACTTAAACATATTTTGAATGATTTGAAAATCCCTTTATTGTCTCACAGTGGGGTAGTTGTCGTCTTACAGCATAAAAAGATTTTAGCAAATGTGGTCACACTAATGTTGACCTTAAAAAGTGTATAAAAACAACAGAATATGTGACAAAGTAAAAAAGAAAAGAATAAATAAATAAAATACTGTACTGTACAGTGTTTGAGAATAAAGAACCAATATACAGCTGTGGACATTTTTTAAGTAATGGATATTTGAAAATAGCAGCAACATCAGAGATGTGCAAAAAATGACAGCAGCAGGTTATTTAACTGCCTAAGACAGAAACTGTGCAAAAATCAACATATATGTAACAACTTATTGAGGTTGTTGGGAACAGTGGAGGTTATAGATTATTTTAGCTGCTGGGAGGAAGGATCTGCGATAACGCTCCCTGTTGCATTTAGGGCCCAACAGTCTGTCCCTGAAGAAGCTCTCTGGTTCTGCAACAGCTTCATGCATGGGGTGGGAAACATTATCCAACAAAGATGTTAAATTAGTTGGTATTCTTTTGTTTCCCACCTCCTGCACTGAATCCAGTGGGCATCCAATAATAGAGCTGGCCTTGCTGACCAGCTTATTCAGTTGCTTCCTCTCAGCAACAGATAAGCCATTGCTCCAACAGACGGCTCCATAGAACATGGCTGATACCACAACAGAGTCAATGAAGCATTTATTCAAGCATTCTTTGCATATGCCTTTATTTATACATGTATATATATGTATACATACATATGTATTTATTCATTTATACAGTTATATGTGTATTTATTTTGCCATTTTTCTCCCCTCATAGTTTTCATTTCATTTAAAGAAACAAAAAAATCTCTCCATGTTTAACTGATCTCTTCCAGATCTGTTTAGGTATAAATGACTGCTGCCACTTTTTGCTTATTGATGCATCAGTTTGATTGCATTTAATCCTAATTTATTCATCACATTCTGTGCTTTGAAACTTAACTAAATCAGAACTTTGTCTCCATCTCCTTTCTGTCCCCTTGTTTCTCTTCCAGAAGTGCTAAAGTCTGAAGCTGTCGCTGGGCCCCTGGTGTCTTTGGGTTCCTGCTCATCAGATCAAGCGTCTGCCAGCACCAAGCAGCAGTATGCGGTTGAACAGCAGCTGTACGGCGCCTCGGGGTCCAGAGACGAGATCTTCTCCCTGGGAGCTCCGGGCTTCATGGCTGCCAGCAAGGCCTGCAGTGGCAGGACTCTGGGGTGCGACTCAGATTCTCCTTATGCTGCAGTAAACAGAGCTTCCCCACATCATCACATAACGCTTTCATTTCTTGCTGCTGCAGGGCAGCTGTGATGGAGTGCGAGTCTGAAAGCTCAGGAAACTCCCAGCAGTCCCTGCTGGAGGGGATCTCTGCTCCGCTGCAGTCAAACGAAGGTAAGTTCACCAACATAAATGTCAGCAGCTCTCTGCGCTGTGTTGTTGCTTTAACATGGATGTCAGAGAATACAGCTAATAAGCCACCATGTTTATTATTTATACCTAGAAATGTTTGGATGAGATAAACCAAAAATAAAGAATGTGTCATTAGCAGTTTATTTAACCGATAGTTTGGATTAGTTTCATTTTGTTTCAATTCTGTGAATGTTGCCAGAGTTCAGGCTAAGTTTAAAAAGCATGCATCTTAATAAACATCTGTTTTATTTCTTTACTGCATTTTCAAAGCATACTGCGTCCTATCAGGGCTCTTTGGACCTCCCAATGTGGCTCTTAATAATTCTGCCTGAAATTATAAAATATAATACCAAATCCAGGTTTTGGCTGTTTTTGTTTGAAATAACTGCATGAAACTTCACATCTCGGTGAAACTTTAAGTAACAGAAAACAGGCTTAAATTGGAGGCAACCAGACTTTTGCTCAGTTTTTTAGGACGTTTTAACACCTTTACAGGACTCTTTGTCGGCTCACAGCAGAGCTAAAACAAAGTTGGAGCACTGATGTATATAAGTACTCCAAGGAGGTCCATCCTTTTAAGCTCATTCCAAGTCAGATGCAGGTCAAATAGCCACCCATCGTTCTGCTTCATTATTGGGGTCTTAAATTGTGTATTTCCTAATCCAATTTAATCCTGTTTTGTGGTTGCCATGACCCAAATGACTAAGAATTTACACAAACATCTTCAAGTATCAGTCATATTTGTTTTAACTCTCATTTTCTCCTCTGGGTGGAAACTTTTCTTTATTTTTTAATAATTTTCCCTAAATCTCTACATCCTATAGTAGGCAATGTATCTGTTGTCTTACGGCAGAGGTCGTTTGTTTTTCCTAATCTTAAACACTAAAGAATAGGAAAAAATTGTGTTATTGTAAATATTTATTACCTGATAATAGAGTGAGCATTACTAGATGGTCTAAGGGATTGTTTTTCATAGCTATATATGATTCCATCACATGTTTTATCTGGTTGAAGTTTATATTTTGGGGGATTTTTAGGGATTTTTCTACAATTCAGCATTATCATCCTGTTATGCCCTATTTGGTGTGTCTTTGCAAAGAAGTATAATTTGCTTGGTAGCAACTAGTATGCTTTACAAGTAGATTTTCCATTCCATGTTGTTCGACCATTAATAGAAGCACATATGTTAGCAGGTATTCATAGAAAAGCTGCTGGAAACAGATTTTTTTAAAGCAGGGAGTAGCTACTTTTGTGCATGTCTTTCCTTTCCTGAAGTTTTCTGTTATGCATTTCCATTCAGTTTCTGAATTTGTCTTTTTTTTTAAAGCACCTGATGTTGAGCAGAGACAGATTTAAAAGAGAGACTTCATTTAAAGTCGGTCCATGTTTTAGGGCTGCAGAAAGTGAGGCTAATTTTAGGAACAAAGATCTTTTAAATTAAAATGTCAATATATGTCATCTTTAGATCAGTCTTCATCTGTGCTGGTAGCAGCAACCAGCAGTGACAGCGACAGCGAGGACGAGGCTCTGCAGAGCAGCAATTCCCGATATGACAATCACACCCCTTCTTGTACAGGTGACTCACAGCATCCATGGAAGTTTACCTGGTTTTATTCATACAGAATTTAGAATTTAATTATTTTGGTCTCTATTCGGATCTAATATATCCAGATTACAGAAATAAAATGTTTTCGAATAAACAGGAAACAATAAATATAAATATGATTGGGGAAAAAATGACCTCTGCTGAATTTTCCTTAGAACTTGTGCTTGGATTAGATGATTGATTATAACAGAAGGATCTTTGACAGACAGTATGCTTCTGATTTCTGAAATCATTAGCAAGGGGAAGAAAGACTCATAGAAACCTGTTTAGTATTGGATTTGAGACTAAGGTTTCTTCTCATTAGTACTGGAGGAGTTAATAGCATCTAATGGAAGTGACTATGATGCTGTTCTCCAGATGCTCTCATCCTTAGAAAACCTTCCTTGTCAGAATGTAAAAGCAAATTTATAATGTGATTAGCTAACTTTAATACTCAGGTCTCATAAATAAAATAAACAGCGGAGCATCATAACATGAAAATGAAAAAATAAAAAGGACATAATGTTAATGTCTGATGTTTCAAGCCAGATTAGAGCTGTTAACTGCACTCCTGTGACGTCTTCTCCGTTTCCTGACTGAAACCTGATTTTGATTCATTAAGAAGGCGGTTTGTTTTTGTCAAATATGAACCAAATTTGTTGCCTAAAAAAATCACACTTATTCATTCTGTGGATAGAAAAACATAAAAAGCTAGAATGGATGTTAAGAGATTCTCTCTTCACTTGGTGAATGAGCCTTAATTAAGATGTCACATGGAAATTGTTTGAAATTTTCCTTGAAGATCAGCTGATCATTAAAGCATTAGTTAACCCTCAGGTTGTCTTTAAGAGATTTTATTTTTTGTTATCTGCCAATGTATGGTTTATATAATGTTGCTGTTTCAGTGCAGAAAGCAGGATTATTTTCAGTGCCTGCATGGAAACATGTAAAGAAAACTCAATGTGAATGTTATTAAGATAAGAACAATCTCTGCAGACTCAAACTGTTTTGTCTCCTCTTTCCACCAGGAGAGCTTCTCCTGTCTGATGATGGCAGCCATCCTGCCATCAGGTGACTCTCTGGGAGCCTGTCGGACCGATTCACTTCGAGTCCAAACAGCCGATCCTCAATGGCTGCAAATACGGACTGACATTTAGAGTATAAGCTGCTTGTTTGTGCATGAACCAGAAGTAAAGACGGTACTTAAACCCAGTCTGTTCACCAAAAGGCAGAAGCATCCGTCTGCGTCCCGAGGATTCTCAGATTGGGTCCAAGATGCTGATAAAAACAATAAGTTCCTATTTTTTTGTAAAATAAGTCAAAAATATCTCCTTTCAGAGATCCAAGTTGCAAACTCCTTGTTCTTTTATAGGAGTAATTATTATTTAATTTCAATAACTGCCATCTTATTTAATTCAATAAATGAGCTGCTTTTGTTTCTTCTACTTTGTGTAGAAATGCATTCCTAGATTCCAGTTGTGTTTTAGTTCTCTGTGTTACTAAGTTCTGACCCATCAGCTTCCACCAGAATCTTTTGTCAAATATTCATCTAAAAGCTTAACTACACAGCGTTAGTTTTCTCTTCTTTCTATTTTATTCATGTAAAGCTGCTCACATCTGCACAATGAAAGTTTAACGCTCTGCAGATTCAAGAAGGCAACCAAGCCAGATGTTTTTGACACCGTCCTGCATGCTAACATCACTAACTAAGCTGGTTTCTTTTTAACCATGTAGTTAAAAGAACATTAACTTCACCTTATGAATGAGCCTCTTGTTGGCGGCAGCACTTTTTCTAAATAGTCTTGCATGCATTCCTTTGAAAACAGCTAAGAAAAAGATATTCATGAACAGACCATCTAAATTCAGAGATGTGTTGCAGTTTTAGGTCTTATTTATTGTGTAGGGTGAATGTTGAGGGTTGGAGGTGAATCATTTATAAAGTTCAACTTGTAACTTTTTGTTTGTTTTTAAAGAATTTAACATCTAAAACAAAGCAAACATATTTTCTGTTTATTAATAAATAATAAGAAGTAAGATAAAAACTCCACTTGCAGGGAAAATCTCGTGTTTGGGGCTTAAACAGGTTTAATGTGTTTTGTTTGGTCAGATAAAGGTATAGTATTAATAATTTGGTTGTAATGAGGGAAATCTGGGAGGGCTTTGCTGTGATAAAGGTCGGTAATTATGTAACATGTTCTTAGCTGCTGTGCTGCTGGCTTTTCTTAATGGATTTTTTTTTATTTTTCGGTTTACACCTCAGTGCTCCGAATAAACAGAGCAGAAGCTAATTATAAAGGTCTGCGTTGAAACTTTAAGCTCTAATACCCTTGGTGTTGTGCTATTTTACACCTTCCTGCTCTTCTAACACTCATTCAACCCTTATATATTGTCCCGGTATTAGTTTACATTGTAAATATGTTTAAATTCAGCACCAGTAGAAGTATGTCTGGGTTTATTTCTGAGAAACTGGCTTAGGAAGGAAGTACACGGCTTTGAGTTAATATATTAACCTGAAAATCAGTCGTCATGCTGTTTCTGTCACTGCTGCCACTTATGAACAAACTAAAGCAAGATTCTCATCACGCAGTGTTTTTTTTTTTGTTACTATTCCTGTTTTTATTGAAGCTGCTTTTGTTTTAAATGTTCCCAGAATGTGAAATGTATTATTCTCTGAATATTTTTATCTAATAAATGAAATGTTTTACAACACATAAAAAAAGCAAAGTCCTTTAATTTCTACTAATTTATACCAAATATATTATCATAGTATAGAGAATCAGTTGTTCTTTGAATGTGAAAATGTAAAAACTAAACGATAGGATTTCAGGTTGTCCAATTTCAAAGGCTGAGATATTATTTAGGGTTTCTGCACAGTTTAGAAAGGTACTGAAATGATCTTTTCAGGTCTAAATAAGGAACTAGAAGTATTAAAATATGTTTCTTGAACTTTCCTAGTCTAATGTCTTGTAAATTGTTACTCCTTTGTCTTTAATATTAATTCTGTTCATCTTTCATACTTCCTTCTTCACCCTCAATCAATTATTTTTTTCACAGCCCTCAATCTTCATTGTTCCCTTTTTTCACCTTCCTCATTTCATCCTCACCTTTCTACTTTCTTACCTTTATTTGTTGCCTATTCCCTTCCTTTCCTGTCCTCTACAGCATTTTTTTTTACATATTTATTTCTATGAATGTTAATATGAACACTTTTAAATATTTGCTAACATCGGAGTGTCCTTATTTCATCTCTTAACTGATTTATTAACCTGTGGAGCTAAATAGCGGAAACAGAAAGTGAAGGTATTGACTAAAAAACGCAAATGGACCTTAAAATGAAACTCAAAAAAACTTTAAGCAAAAGGTAAAATCAATAAAAAGAACTAAGAGAAATAAAACCAAATTTGGAAAGACTGGAGTATGAGAAGCCTCAAGAAAAATAAATGCAAATGAATAAAAGTGTTAATGCCCATCCAGAAAAATGTACTGTATATATCAGGACTTATTAAAACCTCAATGAATAACAGGGAAATCGAAAAATCAGAAACATAAAAACCCGAAAGGGGAAGAATGTAATGCCTGTAGCCATTAGACTAGATTGCATTAAGTATACGTTTATGGGAATTTTATAATTCAGCAACAGACAGCTGCTTTAACTACCCCCAAAAATGGGAAAAGTACAAATGGAAAAGTGACAGACGATCTCCACCTGCTTTTAAAGCTCACCTTCAAGACAACTATTTTTTATTGGTAACAGTGAAATATATATATATCCCATTCATTTTCCAAAGGTCAGAAAGAGCCTGAACAAACTGGTAGAAAAGGCCGTTTCCATCCTGGGCTGCACTCTGGACGCAGTGGAGGAAGTGGCTGAGAGCAGGTTGCTTTCCAAGCTTACATCCATCATGGACACCATGATGGATGTAAGCTTGTTGAGGAGCTGGACATCCCCACTGATTCTATAATGCAACACAAGGGCAATAACTAATGCAATTACAATTTGATACCCTGTGCAATAACCTGTTTCTCTATATTTGACACCCAGTGCATTAACTATATATATAAATATAAATATCCATCGATATTAATACCCATGTAAACACTCTTTGCAATAACCCAGTATAATAATAAGTATAAACTGCACCCTTTTCTTCCTTCTGCCCCTCCCTCTTCTCCTTTGACTATTTGAGCTGATGTAATGAGTCAATTTCTCCACTGTGAGATCAATAAAGGCAATCAATCAATAAGAGACATCTGGCAATTTGCAAGTTGTGGGTTTGATTCCAGCTTTCTCGTAACAGACTGTCAATATGATCCCGGACAAGGCCGAACTCCAAATTGCAAACCGTTCTATGTATCATTAAGATGATTGTGTGCATAAGTGCAACTGGGTGGATGTAGACCCAGAAAACAAAATCCCATCTCTGTCTACTTATCTAATAGAAGTAATAACATTTATCCAGCTACATAAATTGTTTGTTCCATTAAAATCTATTGTTTCTTAGGGAGAAAAAAGGAAAATCCTCCCAAAACATGCAGGTAAATTTTTTTCCTAACTCGTTTTTCTAGAGTAAAAGCACACAGAAATCATGGTTCAGTAGTACTTTATTTTAGAAGACACGGTTTAGTAGGTTTTTGAGTTTCATCAAGAGCATCGGATAAAAAAGGTGCAATATTGAACTCACTAAAGATTGGTTTGAAAACAAAGAGTAAACCCACTTTACTTGAACACTGTATTCGTGTCGTACAGACGCAGAGCACACCAACAGGGTAGTACCAGATATTTTTAGTACAAAAATGTGTGGCATTTATGTTATTATAATCATAAAGTCCAGCAATGTACATTTTTAATATTATAAACAGCTACACCTCTGATTTGATCGATCAATCTATTGTTGATTAATACATCCAAGATTTTTTTTACCAGAATTTAATGTTTGGCTGTCTTATATTTAATTATCCTACCTTTTTATTTATTTAGATTTATTTTAATTGTTATAAATTCTGTAGGCCTATTTAGGTTTGCAGGGCGTAGATTCTTGCCTCCTGTCTTTATAACTCAATGTGAGTTTAACTAGAACACCTCTAGTTAATCTTTTTTTTTTAACTCATTGGTTAAATCTGCATTAGAAATTCATAACTTCAATATATCCTTTCGTGTTTCTAAACAATAACTTTAAAAATTGTGAAACAGGAAATGCACCATTGGCACTTTCCTTTTACCCAAAATAAATTGCAGTAATATGAAGCTAATTATTAGAAAAGGTTGATTTTAAAGACCCAACAAATATAATTTAAAGGGTCTGATCTGTGCATTAAAAGTCAAGTTTTTCCTTTCCAATGACTGGCTGATCAGTTCGTGCATCCTCTGATGATTTTGTTGGGTTTTTTTCTTTGCATGCTTGTTGCATATTGAACACTTTTAAAGCAGAACAGCATAAAATATGTTGCTGAAATTAGTTTATCTTTACATATGATCATTGACTCATCACCCCAGTTCTATGGTCCTTACATTGGCTCCCTGTATTTCAGAGAATAGACTTTAAAATACTGTTAGTCTATAAATCCCTGAATGGCTTAAGCACCTAAATACATCACAGACTTGCTATCAGTGTATCAACCCTCCAGACCACTCAGGTCTTCTGGCTCCAGCCTGCTCTGCATACTGTACCTAGAACCAGAACTAAACATGGAGAAGCAGCATTTAGTTCCTATGCTCCACTTATCTGGAACCAACTTCCAGAAAACTGTAAAAGTGCGGAAAGCCTGAGTTCCTTTAAACCAAGACTAAAAACACATTTGTTTAGGATTGCCTTCGACTGTTCTAGTTAAACAGTTCAACTAAAACATCATTAGTTCAACTTTTTTTTTATTTTCTTTAGTCCAACTGTTTTTAATGGTCTTTTTTGTTTCTGCATTTTTTATTTTTTTCCTTCTTGCTTTGATTCTGTTTTATTTTCCTATATTTTAATTATGTAAAGCACTTTGCATTGTCTTTGTACTGAATTGTGCTATACAAATAAATTTGCCTTGCCTTGCCTTGCCTTTAAAGAAAAAGAAGCAGCAGCCAGACGCTTGGTCTAATCTTTATATATATTTATATATATATATACATTATTATTCACCAGTTACAATACACATATTTATATACTACAGGAACACAGATAGTACAGGTACTCAACATGTGTTTTACAGTTTTTTATTTACTTAACCTGCATGTTGAATTAGAACCAATCGTAGGGTTTGTCTTCAAGCCTGGAGGACCAGAATTTCAGCGGGGGTCTGTCTCTGACCCCCGGTGAACTGATCGGCTTCTTTCCACAGCAAATAATGTACTGGTCCATATCCGAACAGTGCATAGGTCCGGGAAGTCCTACCATAGAGCTGACCAAGCTTACTTTGGAAAATAAACTTTCCTCCATCTTCATTTCTGTCTAAAGCTTCACATTCACTTTTTCCTCACATCATGGCAGCCATGACAGCCGCTCAGACTCAGAGCAGTTTGCGTGTCATCAGAGATTAAAAAAAAAGTGAATGGGAAGCTGCATCTTTTAAATATGGCTGACGTTTAACTGCATCCTTCAGCAGAAGACAAACCCACAGAGAGCCTTTTATAATACGTCATTATTGCTTACAAAGAAAAGGAAAAAGCTGGTTGTGTACATAGACATGGTACAGATTGATGATGGGCCCTATAGTTGGACAGCACTAACAAAGGGAGCAGAGCTGAATTTCTGCTTGACGTCACCATGAAGGGGGGGGGCATCTGACTCTTTTTAGTGCAAGCAGAGCGAGGAGGAGGATTTACCACGACGAATGATCCAAGAACACGTTTATTGCTTATACAGTGATGATCTGGGGGATTCTTAGCAACAATGTTGTATTGATTTGAATCAAATTTGCCAAAGTTTTAATTAAAAAAACTTGTGATTATGACTACGCCTGGAGTTTAGTTTTATTTAATGAGCAGAAAGAGAGACTACACCTGCTGTCATCATGTTGAAAAGGAAACCTATACATCTCAGCTGTTTTGTGCAGGTTTGGATCTGCAGACAAAGCCTCTTCACTGCATATAACCATGTAATACTAACAATTATTTCTTTTATTTAAATAAAAAAATTTTCCCACTTAAGCTTTGTCATTCCTCAAGGGAATCCTTAATATTCCCACATCAGAAGAGACACAGGTACAACTCAATAAATTAGAGTACCATTGAAACAATCATTGCTTTCAGTCATTTCAATAATAATCAAAGCCTTGAAATGTTACAGAGATACATCAAGCCATCAACGTTTCTTTTAATTTTGGAAGTTTATGGCCGACAGATCTGGAAAACCCAAAATGCAGCCTCTTAGAAAATGTTAAAATTGATGTTTTCTATGAATAAATGAATGTGAGCCAACTGAAACATGCTCCTGCTGCCCTCAGGGCTTGGTTAGAGCTCCTTCTGCTGTAAAATGATCAGCTGGTGGCTCTGCTAAGGTGTAATGGATGCTTTGATAGTGACCTTTAATTCCACTGCATTGTTGGGTCTGGTGTCTCTCATCCTCCTCTTTGATGATACCCTCTAGAATCGTCTATGAGGTTCAGATCAGGTCTGTAGCTAACCAATCAATCGGTACCACCGTGGTCTTTGAACCAGTAAATGACTGAACTTAACACAAGAAACTCAAGACATTTATTCCTCTCTATTTTTTCGACGACAAAAAAAATTCAATGCTACAAGTTTTGGGATCTTATTCTCCTCAACAAGGCAATCTGGGACTAGAAACTTTATTTGAAATGGGAATATGGCCGTTATCACTGAAGAGTTTCAATATTAGTATGTGGATAAATAACAGTTTCATGTATCTCTGTATGACTATTTCTGTCTGAGTGAAAATCAGGATAATATTGTAGATAAGCTACGGCAGGCCTACTATGAGTTCAAAACAAAACAGGAACTCCATCTCTATCTCTGTGCAGCGCTGGAAAATGCTGAGTTTTGTGAATAAAAACGTTTTACAATACAGTTACTGTATGTACACTCCTTCACCACTCGCTCCACTTCCAGTTAGTACTCAGAATATACACACAAACACTCATGCCTAAGTGAATAGTTTAAATGACTGTTATTCCTTATGGTTGTTCCCTTCAGGCCTTTAGAGATAAATTGTGTGGCATTGCACCCACAGGGAAATTAAATGGCTTTTGGTTTGCATTCTTCATAGCACATTTCGAACAGCTCAAAGCCTCCCCAGTTTAAATGGTTCTTAACCGAAAAAATGGAACAAAAACAAAAATGTGTCCACGTGTCAGACCTAGTTCTCCAAATTCTGGGACACAAAGTATATTCTGCTCCACTAATTCTCCTAACAGCATGATCACAGGATAACACCAGTTAGAGACTGGAAGTGATACTGGTGGACCGGGTTCTGTCCACATGTTCACAGAAGTTGGATGTGATGAACAGATTTTACTCGTCAATGGAATATAATCCATTCTGGAATAATTACTCCTTAAATAGACAATTTGTAGATTAAGTCTTAGTTAAGGACTATTTGTTTTAAATCACTTTGTTAAACCTTCATATCCATTAATGGGAAAAGTTAAAGGAATGTATTCAATAAAAACAACTTTCTAAATAATAACTATGTTGGCAGTTTTCCCCTGTATTTTAGAATTTGCCAACTTGGTCCCTTTAACCAAAGTTACTAACAGCGGTGGAAACATTTTGATCTAATGGAAACAAATGACATGACCCTTAATGAAACTGTAATCTCAACCAACTTTGACGCAGATTAATGGATCAGCACAGAATATAAATACATATTTTCTAGTTTATATCTGATGAATGTGTCAATAAAAAACACTTTGTACCTCGCTGGTTGCCTATTTAATCTCAATAATGAAATTAACTGGTTTAAAATAACTTATGCTTCCATGTAATTAGCCACCCATTAAAACAATTGGTCAAGAATTTTAATGTTATTTCTCCAGTTGGTTTTATATGGGTGGATTACTCGTTCAAAGCAGTTTAACGTTGGGTTATTTACCAAGTCGAATATTACTTCCCTACAGCTATTCTATGTATCATTTAACGTAATGGGTACATTTATGTATAACTTCAAATATATATATAACATGATGATAATAATGCGTGTTAAAATGGAAATGTAATTCCACCACTTGGTTTCTTTATCACACACAGGGCAGTATATACCTTAATATATACCACCCTGGTCTTTTGAAGTATACAGAGTGGCTAAAGCTGCTACGGTAATTAAATGAGACTAAAGGTATAACACCAGAACAGGGGGCCTTTTGTAAGTGAAATCAAATTTTTAAAATAAAGCTGTAAGTGACCCTTTTAAAGATTGGATGAGGCCAAAGTGCCTCTTATAAAGTTAGGTTTAACACAAATCGCTGGTTATGACGGCTGAAATAACTGTTTGATTTCACATTTGACAGCTTTAAACAAATAGTTTATAATTGATATCATTACTGATAGTTCTCAACATAATGTATCTTTCTTTTAAGTTAATTTCAACCAATCATGATAGCTAGAGGAGGCTAACTTTTTCTATCATGGGACTTGAAGTCTGTAAAAACAACCATATGTTAAATATGACAGTTTTAAAATTTTAATTTCCTTTTAATTTTCCCTCATTTTCAGTCATTGGCTTAGAATGTGAAATCAATGTTCACTCAGTACAAAATTGGATCATAACTGAAACTGCAGTTTAATTACTTATTTTCTTGTCAATTTTATGGTTTATACCATTGTTCATTTTTAAGCCCCACGTTTTAGTCACTAAAAAAATATTTTAAAAACTGTCTTTACAGATTTATTATTTGGTACATTTAGAAAAGGGTCGTTTTGTAGTTATAACACATTTTATGACAACAAAAATTGTCTAACTCTAAACAGTTTAGATCCACCAAGTTAAATAGGAAAAAAGTATTCAGCTTACTAAAGACTTTGATGACCTGATAATAATAAGAAGCTAGATATTAGACAGCAGCAATGGGGGACACCGTTCCAAATCTGGAGCAGATCACAGTCACATCCAATTAAATTTTTTTTGTGGCGGGCCTCAGTGGATTTCAGAGGGAACCATCTTTCAGTTTGTGGTAACGAAGGTGTTTTCTGTATTGTTGCAGAAGGACTGTTGACACCAAAAGTTGCTTTTAAATAAATTAATCTCATACAGTATTTTTTATTATTGATCAATGAATGACCAGCAACCCCTTTTTAACTAAACCTTAAAAAAAAAATCCTCTTTTTAAATAAAAACACAGCATATCATGGAAAAGAATGCGTTCGGAGGCCCTTTGTTGCATTATTGTGTTGGAGTTCAACAACACAACAATGGTCTTATGCTACTTTACTGTTTATCTGACAGAGTGGTTTTAAATTAGTTTTTTAGCTATTAAACTATTGTCAGACTTCCCAGTAGTTTGCTTTAAGGTGAAATCAATGCATTGATCTTGTAGATAAGTAATCCAGAGTGATGGGGAAGTGGGCCTCAAACATAAAGATGATGTTTTCTTTTCACTTTCTCTATTAGTATAAATAATCATTTTACCATACTTTTAAAAAATGCTTTTCCTGAAAGCAGATGCATGTATAGCTATAAGACTTAAAAAAACAAAAACAATATACATCTCAATATCCTTCCGCCTAAAAGCCCATTAACCAAGGCATCCAACCCATCTTTACTGGACAACAAGAGGCATATATTCAGGTAGGTGAAATTTAATCTTTTATAATCCGACAGTTAATGCTTTTAAGAGTAGACGAATTGTAGGATAATTGCTGGGTCATTACTGGGTGGGGGAAGAATAGCATCTGCCTCCAGTACCACGAACCGGGAGCATCCATCCATACCAGAGGCATGTTGAGAGAGCAAAAAGGCAGGATAAGCCATTAGAGCTTGATATAATGCACAGTCAGTTAATATTTATGTCAAAAAATGATATGTTTTATTTAAAGACGATGAAGAAGCAGTGATATCACACAATCCTTCTGTTTTCCACTATGGACAGAGAGATTGCCATTTTTCTTGGATGGGGAAAATTAAAATGATGTAACAAAATTAAGTTGTGAAGATTTGGTCCGAAGTCTGTTAGTTTCAATTAAGGAAAATAATGACTATAACATACAGCTATAAAGAATGTAGAGTGCCAGCAGAACTTATTCACAGCCCTTTACAACCTTCTTTTTTTATTTATTAAACCTTCTTTTAATTACCCCTTAGGAGAAACTGAATAAAAATTATGTTTTCAGAAATTATTTAAAAATGTAAACATTCTAACATAAAAGATTTAATTACATGCTTTCACACTCAAATATGAGATAAAGTGCATAAATTTTTTTCTGATTTGTCTTTTAAAATGTATTATGAGGCCATCTTTGCTAAGGTCACGAACAGCTCAAGGTGGATTTTCTGACAAGAAGCGAGGGACTGAAGTCAAAGGAATGGAAATGAGATAAATGAAAGAATGTGTAGATAGACAAATCCAGAAGGTCTGGATTCAATGGTCACCAATGGCTGACCTCTCCAGCAATCAACCTTTCACCCCAGAGCCTCCAGATGGAAGCCTTCTGACTTCAGGGCTGCCCGATTATAGCCACCAAAACTTCAAGAAAGTCATAGCATAGGGCATTAAGCCTGAAACCAAGCAAAATCTGTGGGGAAAAATAGGTAATCCTTATCAAAAAACAGAAGAGGAAGCATCATCCTGTGGGATAATTTTTTTGTTAAGACAGCAGTAGCTATGAATAACCTAACTTTTGAATTTTTGTCAATAAAATAATTGCACACCTCAGTAAAAATCTTTGGTTGATACATTTCTGAAAATAATTTGTCAAATTTCTATGAGATTTAGCACGCTATGTACCAAAAGATATTGTTATACTTAGAAAAAGTAAGGAGATGTGAATAACTTCTGGAGGCACCAAATGTTCTGACTTTGTGGGAGAAAATAAGGGAAGTGTCAAAAAAGAAAAAGTCATCACCATGGTTATTACACTTAAGTCTTTAAAAACATATGATGTATATATGGTTTCCAAAAGACTAAATTATTACATCAAAGAATGGCTATCAAAATGAGAGAATATCAGCTTCCAATCCTACTAGTGCTGCTGTGAGAGAGAGGGAGCAAATCCTTACAGTGTTACAACTACATGGGGACGACTTTCATAACCTACTTTTTGAATCCTTTAGTATATTTTTTTTCTCTTTCAATAACAAAAGTTGCTCTTTTATTTTTCCAAAATAAATAACATCTCTCTACAGATCATAGTACAACCAGGCACATAAATAAATTAATGCAAGTTAATATTTTTTATCACTTGAGAGCATTCAGAGCCCAAAACAAAACTAAGCTCCTACTTGTTTATAACATTTGTTACTGATTTTCAAAGGTACTTGGAATTATTTGTTACATTTTTCTTAAAATTATACCTCTCAAATTTATTTGAACTGTTTGCAGTAGATGGTCTGCTCTGCACCAAATACATATCTTGCTGTAGTGGCTTTTTTTTCAACATTTATGTCACATTCAGCCTGTGAATACATCCTATTGTTCAGCGTTTGGCGCTCAGATTTTATATCAACTAATAAGTGGTCACAACAGAGAGGATGTGGTTCGGGCTTCACTTAAAGCATCAACAAGCAGGGCTTGTGTTCAGTGGGCCAGCTTACATTGTGAAACATTTTGACTTCGGACAGAGAGTATCGGTCCTCTAACATTGATTGATTAATCACATAATGACTGCAGGAGCCACAACTACTTACTATCAAAGAAAGATGTGATTTTGAAGGCAAAGGTGGGTGGGGTGGGGGGTGTGGGTGGGGCCGGGGGAGAAGTGAACCATGGAAATGGTTTGGTTTGGCTTAACCTTCAGATAGTGGCATCATAGGGCAGGTGAGGCATTGCCACTCCAGGCCTCCAGGGGGAGTTGCACTGCCTGTGGCCGGAGGGTATCAGACCTAGCAGCTCTTTGGATCTGCTAAGCCACCTCCGACCCCTTTGGCGGCTAATGTGATCCCACCTGTGGTTTCGCCTCATCGCTTGGCTTAAAAGCATGGTTGTTTGGGGCCACAGTGGGTCCGTAAAGCTAGAAATGCAAGGCTCCTGAAACGGGACGCATGACCTGCGTCTCAGCGGGCGTTCTCCTCGGTAGTTGTAGGAGGCTGTGAAGAGGTTGGGGCTAAAGGTGAAGCAGGGCTTCCTTGAACCCCGGATCAGAGAGATGTGGCCCTCCAGGGACGGCCCCAGCAAACTGAGGCTGGTTCTGTCCGTGAGTGAGTCTGTTCGGTCTTCGTAGGCGAGGTCTGCAGGAGCTGAGCACTGCTGCAGGGGCCACCCTCCACGGCTTTTGCCTCCAACATCTGCCGCACTGCCTCCCTCACCTCCGTCGCGCTCTACTCTCATTGCTTCATCTTCTTCCTCTTCCTCTTCCTGGTCCTCTTCCTCCACTTCAGTTACCTCCTCCTCCGCCACCTGTTCCTCCACCCCGCCCTCCTCCTCATCTTCTCTGCTGGTGGGCAGAGGTGAGCGTGGGTCCCGCAGGAACACCACTATGACAGTTATGTTATCGCTAGAACCTGCATCTCGGGCAGAGGCCACTAGCTTGTGGGCCACCATGGTGGTATCTCCAGTGTTCTCCAGGAGATGGTCACTGACTACCCGCACCGCCTCATCTGGGCTCACGGTGTCCCAGAATCCATCACAGGCCAATATCAGGTAGTCTTCTGAGCCATCTAATGGAAAAATACCATGGTCTGCGTCTCCACAGATGTAGGGCTTGTGCTCTGAGTCGCCTGTCAAGACAAATACATTAACATTCATTAATGTCTTGTAATTTTATATGTATAGCTATATGCAGACTAAAATAATACAGTTTTTCATACTGAGTTTTATATAGAGCTATTACAAATAAGGAACCAAATTTTGCAGTGAGCAAACATAAACAGATAGTAGCTTTAATTTTTGGTAGACTTTATATGGTTCACTAAAGGGCTAAAGATACGTTTGTTTATCATATTTGTAGTTAGCTTAGATCGGGGTCGGCAACCGGCGGCTCTGGAGCTGCATTCAGCTCTTTAGATTCCGCCTAGTGGCTCCCTGGAGCTTTTTAAAAAATGTATGAAAATCGATTTTCTTTGTTTGTTTTAATATGGCGTGCAGGAGGTCAAACAAAAATGTATTATGTTTTCCAATGCTGTAAACATTTGTATAATAAATAAATTTAAAAAATAATTTGCGTCATAGCCATAGAGATCATTGGTCATAACTTGGTGCCAGGCAAACTGGTGTGTCTCAGACCATGGATCCCAAGGGGAAAAAAGGAAGATAGCTGATGAGAAAAGAGGATTCAAAGAATGGACCGAATCATTTACTTTTATTATCAATGCGGAACGATTGCCTGCATGTTTGCTTTGTAATGACAGGTTGTCAAAAACTATAAATAAAATTTGGAAAGGCATTTCCAGGGAAGGCAAGCTAACTATGCAGCCGACCACCAAGCGGGGAGTGAGAGAAAAATTTCGATTGCAGAACTTCTGGATAAATTAGAGGAGCGCAAAGATAGTTTTAAGAAGTGGATTATATCTCCAAACTTCACTACTGCTGCTAGTTTGGTTGCAAGGATGGAAAACCGTCCACAGATCCAACAGGTAGCGCTCTGATGCAGGTCTGTGAACTTTAAGCCATTTTTTCCCCAAATCCTAAAAATATAAATAACACCCAGCAACGATGGTAACGGAGGATGTGGGATTTCAGGGTTTCTCATGACTCCTCACGACTCAATCAACTCCGCCCAACAGAAACACGTCCACCATAGAAAGAGGTCTTTAACGTGTTTCTATAATTTCATCAATGCCACAAAACCTAAGCCGCACGGTGAAGGGAGGTGAAGCGGCGCACAGTGAGAGCGTTCAGTGTTCCTCCCTCACCTCATGCTGCTATGTGACATTTGCTCCAGGATAAACATTTAATCATGAATGCTTAATATATATTTAAGCCCACATAGTCCTTTTCTATATTGGGATAATACACCTAGAGCCCGTGTTGCCATACGAGGCATATATATAAGACTTTTACATTTTTGCAGCTCCAGACAGATTTATTTTTTGTTTTTTGGTCTAATATGGCTCTTTGGGCAGTTTGGGTTGCCGACCCCTGGTCTAGAGAAAGGGTAAAGAGTTAAACCAAATAATACTTAGGCTTTTATTTTTTGTAGTAATGGAAAGCATTACTATAAAGTTCCAAAAGCAGGTTTTAGGACTATTAGCAAGTGAGCAATATGTAGGAAACCATATTTTAACACTTAAGTTAGCTAAGCTAAAATTCTTCTTTAGGCCTGCTAGGTTTTTGTAACATATTAATAAACCTTAGCTCAGGCTATGTGTTGAACTAACTTATACAGTACATTTAATAGCATGTTATTATTAGCAATCATACTAACAATAGCATGCTAGCGATACCAACTCTGTAAAATCAGTTGGTGAAAAAAAGTGAGAAATTATCCTCTGAAATTTTTTAGTTTAACAGTAGTTAAAACTAGAAAAAGCTGTTTCGGAGAAACAGCAAGTGGGAATGCTTTTGCTGAATGAATAAAGCTGAAATTAACTGCAGAACATATGAAAATGTGATAGGAAGTCATCAGAAACTTCAAACTGCAGAAAACAATTGAATCATCTGAAGATTTTTGTAGGGTAGAATTATTTGGCACTAAAATGGCAGAAAGAAACTCATCTTAAAAGCTGCACAGCCAAACCTTACATAATATCAAAAATGTCATTAATATGTGCACTAGAAGGGTCTTAATATAATGTCTATCAAGTTTCTAGAAAAATTTCTAAAGAAATTTTGAAGTGGGGCCACCTACTGCCCAGAAACATGTCAGGCA